>NC_135892.1:42027658-42278543 GCF_964194155.1 Cetorhinus maximus | reverse complement strand
TCTCTCTCGCGCTCTCCTCCCTCTCTCTCGCGCTCTCCTCCCTCTCTCTCGCGCTCTCCTCCCTCTCTCTCGCGCTCTCCTCCCTCTCTCTCGCGCTCTCCTCCCTCTCTCTCGCGCTCTCCTCCTCTCTCTCGCGCTCTCCTCCCTCTCTCTCGCGCTCTCCTCCCTCTCTCTCGCGCTCTCCTCCTCTCTCTCGCGCTCTCCTCCCTCTCTCTCGCGCTCTCCTCCCTCTCTCTCGCGCTCTCCTCCCTCTCTCTCGCGCTCTCCTCCCTCTCTCTCGCGCTCTCCTCCCTCTCTCTCGCGCTCTCCTCCCTCTCTCTCGCGCTCTCCTCCCTCTCTCTCGCGCTCTCCTCCCTCTCTCTCGCGCTCTCCTCCCTCTCTCTCGCGCTCTCCTCCCTCTCTCTCGCGCTCTCCTCCCTCTCTCTCGCGCTCTCCTCCCTCTCTCTCGCGCTCTCCTCCCTCTCTCTCGCGCTCTCCTCCCTCTCTCTCGCGCTCTCCTCCCTCTCTCTCGCGCTCTCCTCCCTCTCTCTCGCGCTCTCCTCCCTCTCTCTCGCGCTCTCCTCCCTCCTCTCTCGCGCTCTCCTCCCTCCCTCTCGCGCTCTCCTCCTCTCTCTCGCTCTCCTCCCTCTCTCGCGCTCTCCTCCCTCTCTCTCGCGCTCTCCTCCCTCTCTCTCGCGCTCTCCTCCCTCTCTCTCGCGCTCTCCTCCCTCCCTCTCGCGCTCTCCTCCCTCCCTCTCGCGCTCTCCTCCCTCCCTCTCGCGCTCTCCTCCCTCCCTCTCGCGCTCTCCCTCCCTCTCGCGCTCTCCTCCCTCTCTCTCGCGCTCTCCTCCTCTCTCTCGCGCTCTCCTCCCTCTCTCTCGCGCTCTCCTCCTCTCTCTCGCGCTCTCCTCCCTCTCTCTCGCGCTCTCCTCCCTCTCTCTCGCGCTCTCTCCCTCTCTCTCGCGCTCTCCTCCCTCTCTCTCGCGCTCTCCTCCTCTCTCTCGCGCTCTCCTCCCTCTCTCTCGCGCTCTCCTCCCTCTCTCTCGCGCTCTCCTCCCTCTCTCTCGCGCTCTCCTCCCTCTCTCTCGCGCTCTCCTTCCTCTCTCTCGCGCTCTCCTCCCTCTCTCGCGCTCTCTCTCTCTCTCTCTCCTCCCTCTCTCGCCTCTCTCTCTCTCTCCTCCCTCTCTCCTCTCTCTCTCTCCTCCCTCTCTCCCTCTCTCTTTTCTCCTCCCTCTCTCGCTCTCTCTCTCCTCCCTCTCTCGCTCTCTCTCTCTCCCTCGCTCTCGCGCTCTCTCGCCCTCTCTCCCTCTCTCGCGCGCTCTCTCTCTCTCTCTCTCTCCTCCCTCTCTCGCGCTCTCTCTCTCCTCCCTCTCTCGCGCTCTCTCTCCTCCTCTCTCGCGCTCTCTCTCTCCTCCTCTCTCGCGCTCTCTCTCTCCTCCCTCTCTCGCGCTCTCTCTCTCTCTCTCTCTCCTCCCTCTCTCGCGCTCTCTCTCTCCTCCCTCTCTCGCGCTCTCTCTCTCCTCCTCTCTCGCGCTCTCTCTCTCTCCCTCTCTCTCGCGCTCTCCTCCTCTCTCTCGCGCTCTCCTCCTCTCTCTCGCTCTCCTTCCTCTCTCTCGCGCTCTCCTTCCTCTCTCTCGCGCTCTCCTTCCTCTCTCTCGCGCTCTCCTTCCTCTCTCGCGCTCTCCTTCCTCTCTCTCGCGCTCTCCTTCCTCTCTCTCGCGCTCTCCTTCCTCTCTCTCGCGCTCTCCTTCCTCTCTCTCGCGCTCTCCTTCCTCTCTCTCGCGCTCTCCTTCCTCTCTCTCGCGCTCTCCTTCCTCTCTCTCGCGCTCTCCTTCCTCTCTCTCGCGCTCTCCTTCCTCTCTCTCGCGCTCTCCTTCCTCTCTCTCGCGCTCTCCTTCCTCTCTCTCGCGCTCTCCTTCCTCTCTCTCGCGCTCTCCTTCCTCTCTCTCGCGCTCTCCTTCCTCTCTCTCGCGCTCTCCTTCCTCTCTCTCGCGCTCTCCTTCCTCTCTCTCGCGCTCTCCTTCCTCTCTCTCGCGCTCTCCTTCCTCTCTCTCGCGCTCTCCTTCCTCTCTCTCGCGCTCTCCTTCCTCTCTCTCGCGCTCTCCTTCCTCTCTCTCGCGCTCTCCTTCCTCTCTCTCGCGCTCTCCTTCCTCTCTCTCGCGCTCTCCTTCCTCTCTCTCGCGCTCTCCTTCTCCTCTCTCTCGCGCTCTCTCTCTCTCCTCTCTCTCTCGCGCTCTCTTTCTCCTCTCTCTCTCGCGCTCTCTTTCTCCTCTCTCTCTCGCTCTCTCTTTCTCCTCTCTCTCTCGCTCTCTCTCCTCCCTCTCTCGCGCTCTCTCTCTCTCTCCTCCCTCTCTCGCGCTCTCTCTCTCTCTCCTCTCTCTCTCGCACTCTCTCTCTCGCTCCCTCTCTCGCGCTCTCTCTCTCTCCTCCCTCTCTCGCGCTCTCTCCTCCCTCTCTCGCGCTCTCTCTCTCCTCCCTCTCTCGCGCTCTCTCCCTCTCTCGCGCTCTCTCTCTCTCGCGCTCTCTCTCTCCTCCCTCTCTCGCGCTCTCTCTCTGGCCCCTCCCTCTCTCGCTCTCTCTCTCTGGCCCCTCTCTCTCTCGGACTCTCTCTCTCGGACTCTCTCTCTCGGACTCTCTCTCTCGGACTCTCTCTCTCGGACTCTCTCTCTCGGACTCTCTCTCTCGGACTCTCTCTCTCGGACTCTCTCTCTCGGACTCTCTCTCTCGGACTCTCTCTCTCGGACTCTCTCTCTCGGACTCTCTCTCTCGGACTCTCTCTCTCGGACTCTCTCTCTCGGACTCTCTCTCTCGGACTCTCTCTCTCGGACTCTCTCTCTCGGACTCTCTCTCTCGGACTCTCTCTCTCGGACTCTCTCTCTCGGACTCTCTCTCTCGGACTCTCTCTCTCGGACTCTCTCTCTCGGACTCTCTCTCTCGGACTCTCTCTCTCGGACTCTCTCTCTCGGACTCTCTCTCTCGGACTCTCTCTCTCGGACTCTCTCTCTCGGACTCTCTCTCTCGGACTCTCTCTCTCGGACTCTCTCTCTCGGACTCTCTCTCTCGGACTCTCTCTCTCGGACTCTCTCTCTCGGACTCTCTCTCTCGGACTCTCTCTCTCGGACTCTCTCTCTCGGACTCTCTCTCTCGGACTCTCTCTCTCGGACTCTCTCTCTCGGACTCTCTCTCTCGGACTCTCTCTCTCGGACTCTCTCTCTCGGACTCTCTCTCTCGGACTCTCTCTCTCGGACTCTCTCTCTCGGACTCTCTCTCTCGGACTCTCTCTCTCGGACTCTCTCTCTCGGACTCTCTCTCTCGGACTCTCTCTCTCGGACTCTCTCTCTCGGACTCTCTCTCTCGGACTCTCTCTCTCGGACTCTCTCTCTCGGACTCTCTCTCTCGGACTCTCTCTCTCGGACTCTCTCTCTCGGACTCTCTCTCTCGGACTCTCTCTCTCGGACTCTCTCTCTCGGACTCTCTCTCTCGGACTCTCTCTCTCGGACTCTCTCTCTCGGACTCTCTCTCTCGGACTCTCTCTCTCGGACCCTCTCTCTCGGACCCTCTCTCTCGGACCCTCTCTCTGTCTCTCTCTGGCCCCTCCCTCTCTCGGACTCCCTGTCTCTGGCCCCTCTCTCTCCTCCCTCTCTCGGACTCTCTCTCTCCTCCCTCTCTCTGTCTCTCTCTCGCCCCTCCCTCTCTCGGACTCTCTCTCTCCTTTCTCTCTCTCTCCTTTCTCTCCTTTCTCTCTCTCTGTCTCTCCCCTCTCTTTTCTGTCTCTCCTCTCTTTTTTTTCTCTCTTTCCTCTCTCTCTCTGCCCAGGTGCCACACTTGTTACCGATGCAAAAATATTTTAAAACAGCTGAATGCTTTTGAACTCCCATTACTTCCTCTTGCACTTACTCACCCTCATGTTCCTCCTCAGTTTCTTGCCTGATAGATGGTGGCAAGACTGCTTCCTCATAATGATCAGTTTATGTAGCATGTGATATACTATCTGAGACCTCAATAGTCATTCACTTGAGTACTGCAGAACTTGAGTGGTCCCGGCAGTGGAAGCATTCCTGGAGGATGGCAACAATTTGTTCTATAATATTCCTTGTGGCAGTACGGCTGTCATTGTAGGCCTGATGTGCAGGTATGTGTAGGCTCTGCGCCGCAGTCCAGAACCATGGCATTAACCTTGTTCATCAGTAGTCAACGTTTGGTTTGTTGCGCTAGATCAAATACAGGTGGAGCAGAATGAAAGAATCGTTGCTGATGCCAGGATAGTGCGCATTTATTTTATTGTTTCTTCTTTTATGCATCATGGGCTTTGCTGGCTAAGCCAGCATTTTTATTGCCCTTGAGAAGGTGGTGGTGGGCTGCCTTCTTGAACCAGTGCTGTCCATGTAGTGTAGGTACACCCACAACGTTGTAAGGAAAGGAGGTCCAGGATTTTGACCCAGCGACAGTGAAGGAACGGTATTATAGTTTCAAATCAGGATGGTGTGTGGCTTGGAGGGGAATTTGCAGGTGGTGGTGTTCCCAGGCATCCGCTGCCCTTGTCCTTCAAGTTGGCAGAGGCTGTGGGTTTGGAAGGTGCTGTTGAAGGAGTATACCTTTAAGATGTGTTGCTATGGCCGTAGATCGGTTGCACGTTCAGGAAATGGATTCCTTCTCTGTTGATGAATATGGCAGAGTTCATTTGGGAAGCATGCAAAGTAATGTGTGAGCAATCAATGGCACCCTGCACCATGGTGAATCATGCAATTAGCTCAAAACCTTGTTCTTGTTCCCACCTATTTCCACCTCTGTAACATTGTCCAATCTTGCCCCTGCCTTAGCGTATCTGCTGTTGAAACCTTTATCCATGCCTTTGTTACCTCTAAACTTGATTATTCAATGCATTCCTGGCTGGCTCCCCATGTTCCACCCTCTATAAACCTGAAGTCATCCAAAACCCATGTCCTAACTCGCATCAAATCCCATTCACCCATCATACCTGTGCTCACAAAACTACATTGCTTAAGCAGCAGTCAATGTCTCAATTTTAAACTTCTCATTCTTATTTGCAAATTCCTTTATGTCTTAACCTCTCCCAGTTTCAATAATCTCCTCCAGCCCCACAACCCTCCGAGATAACTGTGCCCCTCTAATTCTGGCCTTTTGAGCATTCCCAATTTTAATTGCTTCACTATTGCTGGTTCAGTTTCCTGCCCTAAACTTTGGAATTCCCTCCCTAAACCTCTCAATCTCCATCTTCCTACCTAACTTTCCTCCTTTAAAATCTGTTTCTTTGCCCAAGCTTTTAGCCACCTGACCTAATATCTCCTTATCTGGCACAGTGTCCTATTTTGTTTTATTATGCCCCTGTGCTTTGGGAGGTTTTAATGCACTATGTCAATGCAAGTTGTTCTGTTAAGGCCTTTGCTGGAGTGTGGGGTTCCAGAATACCAGCAGTGGCTTCAAAACACTAGTGCTGCCAGTGTTAAGATCATACAAACCCCTGCATTATTCCCACAATTTTGAAGCCCATGTATGTTCCTTACATGTTTTATGTGACCTGAGCTCAAAAGAGCTGTTGGGTAGTTGGAATAGTTGTATGGATCGTAAAGTATCCATAGCAAAGGAGCCTGAGGAACAAAAATAAATGTTTTCATTTTAGCTGATCTGAGCTAAGCAAAAAAAGAGCTTGGGAATGAATATAAGATCTGAAGAGATTTGAGTCAATGAAAATTTAAGTGAGGGGGCTGAAGAAAGCAAGTGCTGGAGATTGAGATTGAGTTCAATGGGACAATACAAGGGAGACAGAATTGGATCCTGGACTCGAAATGAAACGCTTACAGCTGGTGCCTGACTGTGCTTCAGAGTAGAGTTTGTGGAGAGAACTAAGAGATGGATGAGACTGGTGCTAGCACAGATTAATTTATTTTTGTTTAACTGTGAGTTCTTCTGTGCCCCCTCCCAACATTGGTACATTCTACTTAGAATCTTGAAAGCATCTGTTTAAAAGTTGCCCCTTCGTCTCTTCTTTGGTTCTTTTGTCAATTATCTTAAATCTGTGTCATCTGGTTACCGATCCAGCTGCCAATGGATGTAGTTTCTCCTTGTTTACTCTGTCAAAACCCACCTTTATTATCCTCCTCTTAACCTTTCTGCTCCATTTAGAACAAGTCCAGTTTCTCTAGTCTTTACACAGAACTGAAGCCCATCATCCCTGGTACCATTCTATTAAATCTCTTCTGCACCCTCTCCAAGGCCTTCAGATCCTTCCTAAAGTCTGGTGCCATGAATTAGGCTGGGGCCTGTGACAAACCAGTGTTTTATAAAGATTTAGCATAACTTCCTTGCTTTTGAACTCGATGCCTCTATTTATAAAGCCCAGAATTCCATGAACTGTTTTGAAAGCCTTATCAATTTGGCCTGCCATCTATCGTATAAGGCCCTGGCATATAAAGGGTTGACATGGGACTTAATGCAGCACTACCCACACAGTGATATAAAGAGAACACATGACCTGTACCTATGGTTCAGTGTAGCATTGGACAGAGCAGTGTGTAGACCTAAGCATGGAGACAGCTCCTGGCTTGGACCTTTACTGTACCCATGTATATAGTTTCTAGTAGTTAATACTTATTGTTGAACTACCTAAGGCCACAAATACCTTAAGACCTACCGAACTACGCCAACACCTTACAACACCATCTTCAAAGATTTGTGTTTGTGAACCCCAAGGTGTCTCTGTTACTGCCCTCCCTTATAAATTGTGCCATTTAACTTTTTTGCCTCTCCGCCATCTTCTTTCCAAAATGCATCATTTCACATTTCTGTGCATTAAATTTCATCTGTCAAGAGTCTGCCCATTTTCCTAGTCTATCTATGTCTGTCCATTACTCATTTTTCAGAAAAGTCATCATTTTCCTCCCCTGAATGAGACTGCCATTAGTCACAAATGGTAATTGGTTTTATATCATGCTCTTGCATGCAGTCGAGTTAATGTTAACACTACAGCTCATTTTACTTAAACAAATTTAACTTAAACAGATTTCTAGCATCCGCAGTATTTTGCCTTTATCATTTCACTTAAGATTGATAGTAGCCGTTTGTCCATTAGGTTTGCCGTAAGTTCTCAGAAATTTCTATTGGCAGTATTGTTGCAAAATAATTAGTTGCATTTTTTTTCATTTGGTTGTCCTTATTTTCCATTTATGGTCCTTTACGCAGAAATATGCATCATCAGTGATTTGTTTTAAAAGTAGTTTGCATGTGAAATTTTTCTGTAATGTGCCTAAAATGTTTTTAGCTTCCTTGTGTGCCTGTCCTGGCATTTTCCAAAGGACGCTCTGGGATACTTGTTACTGCTTCCAGAACTTTGGCAGCCCCACGATGAGATATGGGCATTGCCCCGACAAGTTGGGGACTGTGAGGATGCCTCAACAAGGAAACATCCCTGCTGGTTAACACAGAAGGACTGTTCTGAAGATCCATAAGCTAGTAGGGTTATCGGGATGGAGGTGAAATTCCACAGGATCAGATGCAGCTGCGAATGGAGCCTTTCATCCACACAGCCTCATCATTGGAGAATGGAGTCTCTGGCTATAATTCCACCATTGACCCTACCCCACCCGGCCGACCTACCATAGGGAGGCCGCATCCAATGAGCTGGCAGTCTGTGCAGACACCGGAAGGGCAACTTTGCCAGTGGAAAATTTCAGTGATGCCACAAAGTCTTTCTTAATTGGCTTCCCGCCTCTGTGGAGCGGATAGCCAATCCTGTTACTGGTTTGGCCCTGAGAAAGTTCCCAGGCAATGGGAATGCATTGGGGAACTGTCCGGCGCAACTTCTCCTCTAATTCCTGGGCCCTCCACCTCTATCCCCACCTCCACGGTGTCTGGGAAATCCAATCTAGATCATTAGTACAGGCTAGTAACATAATCATTATGCTATTGTATTCCTGCTGCCACAATTAATCTGCATAAGAACATAACTAGGAGCAGGAGTAGGCCATTTATTCTTTGTATAAAACACTTTTATGTTGCTGGAGCAACAGCCGACTGGGACCTTTGGACAGACACACGGGTGTGGGTCTTGGCCAGATGATCAGTGAATTCCTGGTATGGGGCCTTGGTAAACACAGTCTCTTTCCACAGATCTGGGGTCAGGTAACTGTAGGTCTTAGAGATGGCATCAAAAGTAGCTTTTGCAAAGTTGCCCAGTGTGGCTCTGGCTGAGGTGTAGCAATCGTCGATACCAGCCATCTGAAGCAGTTTCTTGGGTACAGGGGCTGAGACAATACCAGTACCACGAGGTGCAGGGATAAGACGCACCAAGACTGAACTGCAACGACCAGTCACCTTGCATGGTACGGTATGTGGCTTTCCAATTTTGTTACCCCAGTAACCCCACCTTACAGGGATGATTGACAGCTTCGCCAGAATAATCGCTCCACGAATGGCAGTGGCCACTTCCTTGGAACACTTGACACCCAGTCCAACATGTCCGTTATAGTCACCAATAGCAACAAAAGCCTTGAACCTTGTGCATTGACCAGCACGGGTTTGCTTCTGGACAGGCATGATCTTGAGAACCTCGTCCTTCAAGGCCGATCCCAGGAAGAAGTCAATGATTTCAGACTCCTTGATAGGAAGGGAGAAGAGGTAAATTTCCTCCAGAGTTTTGATCTTCATATCCTTTACCAACCGCCCAAGCTTAGTTACTGGCACCCACTCCTTATCTTCAGCCTTTCCACCACGAGCACCACGGCCTCGGCCCCGCCCACGGCCACCAGAGCCAAAGCCACCGCGGAAACCTCCTCTACCACCGGCGTCGTCCGCCATTTGGTGATAATTGCCATTTAGCCCCTTGAGCCTGCTCCACCATTCAATAAGGTCATGGCTGATCTGCTCATGGCCTTAACTCCATTTTCATGCCAGCTCCCTGAAGCCCTCGATTCCCTTAGATCAAAAACCTGCCTAACCCAGCTTTGAATATATTCAATGACCCAGCCTCCGCTGTTCTCTGGGGTAGCAAGTTCCAAAGTTTACTAACCCTTTGAGAGAAGAAATTCCATAGAGCCATAGAAAAGTTATGGCACAGAAAGAGGCCATTCAGCCTATCATGTCTGCACCGGCAAAAAAGAGAAGAAAAGAAACTAGCCACTCATTTTCAATCTCACTTTCTAGCACTTGGTCCGTGGCCTTGCAGGTTATAGCATTTCAGGTGCCGATCCAAGCGCCTTGTAAATGAGTTGAGTGTTTCAGCCTCAATCACCAATTTAGGCAGTGAATTCCAAATGCCTACTACCATCTGGGTGAAAAAGTGTTCCTCATGTCCCCTCTAATCCTTCTACCATTCACCTTAAATCTATGAGCCCTGGTAATTGACCCCCTCAGCTAGGGAAAACAGGGCTTCCCTGTTTACTCTATCTAGGCCCCTTATAATTTTGTACACCTCAATTAGGTCACCCCTCAGCCTCCTCTGTTCTAAGGAAAACAATCCTAGCCGATCCAATCTTTCCTCATAGCTGTAATTTTTAAGCCCTGGCAATATTCTTGAAAGTCTCTTCTGTACCTTCTCCAGACCAATCATATCCTTTCTGTAGTGTGGTGACCAGAACTGTACACAAAATTCCAGCTGAGGCCTAGCGTTTTATACAGATCAATCATTACATCCCTGCTTTTGTATTCAATACTTCGTCCAATAAAGGAAAGCATTCCTTATGCTTTCTTTACCACCTTATCTGCCTATCTTGCCACCTTCAGGGACCTGTGGACATGCACTCCAAGGTCTCTCACTTCCTCAACCCCTCTCTGCATCCTCCCATTTCTGGAATATTCCCTTGCTCTGTTTACCCTCCCCAAATGCATTGCCTCATATTTTCTGGCTTGAATTCCATTTGCCACTTTTCTGCCCACTCAACTGAACCATTGATATCGTTTTGGAGATGACAGCTATCCTTTTTGCTATCAGCTACACCGCCAATTTTTGTGTCATCTGACATTAACTTGATAATACAAGGGAGAATCAGACTGAATTTTAAAAATCAAGGAAAGGTGAAAAAGGAAATTAAAGGGCAAAGAGACAGTAAATTGGCAGCTAACATAAATGGGAAATTCAAAAGTATAGGCATATTAACAGTGAAAGGTCATTCAGAGGAATGGCAGAGCTGATTAGCGCCCAATCATGCTTCCTACATTTAAGTCCAAATCATTAATATATACAACAGCAAGAACCCCAATACTGAGCCCTATGGAACACCACTGGAAACTGCTTTCCTTTTGCAAAAACATCCATTGGCCATTACCCTTTGTTTCCTGTTGCTGAGCCTCTTTTGGATCCAACTTGCCCCCTTCTCCTGTATCCCATGGGATCTCTCTTCACCACTCTGTAATAAGTGGGAGTCCCCTTATTCCAAAGGTGGTGTTTATTTGTGTCACAACATTTCCTGCACATGTGTAGTTGACTTAGTACCTTAACCACGCCTTCTGCCTCCAAAGATAGGCCTCCATTTTGGGTGCTAATCAGCTCCGCCATTCCTCTGACTGAACTTTCACTGTTAATGTGCCTATACTTTTGAATTTCCCATTTATGCTAGCTGTCAACTTGCTGTCTCTTTGCCCTTTAATCTCCGTTTTCACCTCTCCTCTTGACTTTTTTTATTCAGCCTGATTCTCCCTTATTATCAAGTTGACATCTGTCATATGTTGTTTTTTGTGCTTCATCCTAACTTATGAAGGAGTCCCTAACTCCTTCATAATGCAGTGAGTGCTGGCTTTGGTTGCCTTTCTTTTCTCCTCTTTAAAGGTCACCCGTTGCTCTATTACATTTCTACCCGCCAGTCTTTGACTTAATACCACGCGAGCCCGGTGCCTTTTCAATTTGCTGAAATTAGCCGCCCTCCAATTAAGTGTTATTCCCCCACTATGACATACTCTACTTGACCCACTTTATTCCCCAGGACCATCTCCAGTGATTCCTCTTTCTCATTGGATAGGAAACAGGGTGAACAAGAAAATTCTCCTGAACAGTCTTCAGGAATTCCTTCTCTGCCTGCCCCATTCAATAGTTAAAATATCCTATTATGACTACTCTATCCTTCTTTCATGTGTGAGTAATTTCCCTGCAAATCTGTTTCCTTATTTATTTCCCACTAGCTGGTGGTCTATAAAATACACCAGGTAGTGCAATAGCTCTTTTATTCTTTCTGAACTATTTACTGTGACTCGTAGTAATCTTATAAACTGCTGATATTTACCCTGAAACTATAACCAGAATTCCCAAGGTGCAGTCAGACTCCCTAGTTGATGCTTTTAATTGGCCCAATCTCCCTCCCTATTTCCTGGAACTCTGGTTCTGTGTGGAGGTGACAACTCTAAATGGCATATCTTTGTACTTGATCTTCACACATCAAAACCAGTCAGCACGAACCCACTGAACCAAAGTGAGAAATCACACAAAGGGCAGTGTTCGGGAGCACTTCTTGCAGGGAAGATTGACCTAAACTGAGCTCAGCACCAACATCTCTCAACTACTTCATGGATTCAGCCTCAATAAAGGAGAGTTTTCATAGAATTATGGAAATTCAGTATGGGAAGAGATCCCTATTGAAGAAAGGAGGGAGATAGAAAATAGGAAACTATAGGCCAGTTAGCTTAACATCTGTCACTGGGAAAATGTTTGAATTCATTATTAAGGAAGCAATAGCTGGATAAATAGAAAATCATAGAAATACAGTCAAGCAGAGTCAACACGGTTTTATGAAAGGAAAATCATGTTTGACAAAGAATGGGTCATCTAGGCAAGAGTGATCATAACATGGTAGAATTTCCCAATCTGAGGGTGAGAAACCTGGGTCTGAAATGAGTGTGTTAAACTTAAATAAAGACAAGTACAAAAGTATGAAGGGTGGTATTTAATGAAGGTGATGGGAGTCTTGCCTGCTTGCTGGAGAGTCAACATAAGTCCCATGTTGCCACTTTGAGGGAAAGCCCTCCGTTTTAACTGCCACTTAGGTACTTAACTTGACAGCGGCAGGCTTTACCTGGGATCAAGAACTACGGGGGTGGAAGTCCCACCTGCCAAAAGCCACCGACCAATTGGACCCGCAACGTATGATGTTCAATCCAGAATTGACATACATCCTGGGCACGTTCTATTGCTTCCCGACACAAACCATTGCCAATATTAGCGCAGATAGAAGATTAGCTAAATAATAGAAAACATAGAGTAGGGATCAATGGGTTACTTTCAGGTTGGCAAACTAACTAATGAGGTGCCACAGGGTTCAATGCTGGAGCCTCAACAATTTACAATCTATGCTTAAGATTTGGATAAATGGACCGAGTGCATTGTAGCCAAATTTTCTGATGGTACAAAGATATGTGGGAAAGTAAGTTGTGAGGAGAACACAATGAATCTCAAGGGGTTATAGATAGGTTAAGTAAGTGGGCAAAAATTTTGACAGATGGAGTATAATGTGGGAATACATGAGATTCACTTTGTTAGGCAAAAGAGAAAATCAAAATATTATTTAAATAGAAAGAGACTACAGAATGCTGCAGGTACAGAGGATCTGAGTGTCAAAAGGTTAGCATAGTAACTAGGAAGACAAATGGAATGTTGGCCTTGATTTCAAGGGGTTGTGGAGTGCAAATGTCAGGAAGTCTTGCTCAAATTGTACAGCTCTAAAATTGTATTGCTAAGCAACAAAAAGGGTGCAATTAGATTACTCAGAAGAGTCTATAGACTGCCAACTAGTGAGAAGGATGTAGAAGAACAAATCTGCAGGGAAATTGCAGAGACATTCAAGCGTTAAAGAGTAGCTATAATGGGGGACTTTAATTACCCAAATGTAGACTGGGACAGTGGTGGTGTAAACGGCTGAGAGGGGCAAAAGTCCCTTGATAGTGTTCAGGAAAATTTTCTACAGCAGTATGTGTCCAATCCAACAAGAAAAGATGCACTGTTGAACCTGGTTCTTGGAAATGAGGTGGACTAAGTAGATCAAGTATTATTGGGGAGCATTTAGGAAACAGTGATCATTGTATTGTAGGTTTTAGGATGATGATAGAAAAGGACAATAGGTAACCCAGTGTAAGAATAATTGACTGGATGAGAACCAACTTCCATGGGGCAAGAACAGAGTTGGGCCAGATAGACTGGAATGAAAGATTGGCGGGAAAAACTATAGCTGAACAATGGACTACCTTCAAAAAAGAATTGGTTCAGGCACAGTCAAAGTATATTCCATTGAAAGGGAAAGGTAAGCCAAATAAACCCAGAGCTCCCTGGATGAAAAAGGAGATAGAAATTAAGATAAAGAAGCAAAAGTGTGCTTATGACAAGTGTTAGGTAGAAAATACAATTGAGAACCAAGAAGAATACAAAAGGTTCATAGGAGAGGTGAAAAAACATAATAGTGAAGTGAAGATGGATTATGAATAAAGACTGGCAGCCAACATAAAGGGGAATCCCAAAGTCTTCTATA
The DNA here is from genome assembly GCF_964194155.1 of Cetorhinus maximus. Lineage (NCBI taxonomy): Eukaryota > Metazoa > Chordata > Chondrichthyes > Lamniformes > Cetorhinidae > Cetorhinus > Cetorhinus maximus. Next base: position 42,265,101 of record NC_135892.1, on the reverse strand, counting down.
GGCATATAAATAGTAAAAGGGTGGTAAAAGGAGGAGTAGGGCCAATTAGGGACCTAAAAGGGAGTTTACACATGGATGAAGGTGCCACGGCTGAGGTATTAAATGAATGCTTTGCATCCGTCTTTACCAAGAAGGTAGATGCTACCCAGGCCATGGTGTCAGACAAGGAAACTCTGTCACTGGAAAGGTTCACAATTGCTAAGGAGGAAGTGTTGAATAGGTACTTAAAGTTGACAAGGCACTGGGACCGGACAGGATGCATCCAAGGATATTGAAGGAAGTGAGAGTAGAAGTTGCAGGGGCACTGACCATAATTTTTCAGTCTTCCCTAGACTTGGGGTAGGTGCCAGAGGACTGGAGAATTGTAAACATTACACCATAATTCAAAAAAGGTTGCAAGGCTAAGCCTAAGCCCAGCAATTACAGATCAGTCAGTTTAACTTCAGTGGTGGGCAAGATTCTAGAAACAATTATTTGGGATAGAATTAGTAGACACATGGTAAAATATGGATTGATAAGGAAGAGCCAGCATAGATTTCTAAAGGGGAAATTGCATTTAACTAACTTGCTGGAGTTTTTTGAAGAGGTGCCAGAAATGGTTGATGAGGATAATGCTGTTGATGTGGTGTACATGGACTTTCAAAAGACATTTGACACAGTGCCACACAACAGACTTGTGAGAAAAGTTATTGCTCATGGAAGAAAAGTGACAGTAACAATGTGGATACAAAATTGGCTGAAAAATAGGAAGCAGAGAGTAATGGTCAATGGATATTTTTTGGGCTGGAGGAAGGTTTGTAGTGGAGTTCCCCAAGGATTGGTATTGGCTCTGAAGAAGAGTCATAACGGACTTGAAACGTTAACTCTGTCTTCCTCTCCACAGATGCTGTCAAACCTGAGTTTTCCCAGCATTTTTTCTTTTTGTTTCAGCTTTCCAGCATTCACAGTATTTTGCTTTTATCTTACATTGGTATTAGGGCCCTTGCTTTTCCAGATATATATTAATGATCTAGGTCTTGGTGTGCACAGGTCAATTTCAAGGTTTGCAGATGATAGGAAGCTTCGGAGTGTTGTAAACTGTGAGGAGGACAGTGTAGAACTTCAAAAGGACATAGACAAGCTGGTGGAGTGGGCAGATAGGTGGCAGATGAGGTTCAATGCAGAGAAGTGTGAGGTGATGCATTTTGATAGGAAGAACGTGGACAGACAATATAAAATAAGGGGTGAAGTTTTGAAGGGGGTGCAGTAGCAGAAAGACCTGGATGTATATGTGCATAGATCATTGAAGGTGGCAGGACAGGTGGAGAGAGCAGTTAATAAAGCATATAGTATCCTGGGCTTTATTAATAGGGGCAGAGAGTACAAGACCAAGGAGGTTGTGCTGAATTTATATAAAGCAGTTGTTAGACCACAGCTGGAGCATTGTGTACAGTTCTGGGCACCACATTATAGGAAGGATGTGAACTAATTGGAGAAAATGCAGGAGAGGTGTACAAGAATGGTTCCAGGGATGAGAAACTTCAGCTATGAAGATAGATGGGAGAGGTTGGGACTATTCTCCTTAGAGAGAAGGCGGCTAAGAGGAGGTTTGATAGAGATGCTCAAAATCATGAGGGGGCTAGACAGAGTAGATAGGGTGAATCTGTTCCAGTTTGTAAAAAGATCAAGAGCGATAGGGCACGGATTTAAAGTGATTTGCAAAAGAAGCAAATGTGACGTGAGAAAAGACTTTTTCTCACAACGAGTGGTTCGGGTCTGGAATGCACTACCTGCAAGCTTGGTGGAGGCAGGTTCAATCGAGGCATTCAAGAGGGCATTGGATGATTATTTGAAAAGAAACAATGTGCAAGGGTACGGGGAAAAGGCAGGGCAATGGCACTAGGTCATAATGCTCATTTGGAGAGCTGGTGCAGACACGATGGGCTGAATGGCCTCCTGTGCCACTAAAGTTCTGCGATTCTTTGAGTCGGTGAGACCACTAGAGTTCTGTGTACAGTTTTGGTCTCCTTACTTAAGGAGGATAATTGGAGGCAATTCAGAGAAGGTTCATTATGTTGATTGCTGGTATGAATGGGTTGTCTTATGAGGAAAGGCTGAGAAGGTTGGGCCTATGCTGCCTGGAATTTGGCAAAATGAGAGGTGATATTGAAATATATAAGATTCTTGGGGTTGGGGTGCGGTGGGGGGGGGGGGGGGGCGGGGGGGCGTTGCAGTGTAGATGCTAAGAGGATATTTCCCCTCAATTGGGGAGACTAGAACTAGGGCAGAGTTTCATATTGGTGGGGCTCTCATTTAAGATGGAGATGAGGAGGAATCCCTTCTCTAAAGAGGTCTGATTCTTTGGAATTTTCTACGTCAGAGAGCAGTGAAGGCTGACTCGTTGAATATGTTCAAGGCTGACTCGTTGAATATGTTCAAGGCTGACTCGTTGAATATGTTCAAGGCTGACTCGTTGAATATGTTCAAGGCTGACTCGTTGAATATGTTCAAGGCTGACTCGTTGAATATGTTCAAGGCTGACTCGTTGAATATGTTCAAGGCTGACTCGTTGAATATGTTCAAGGCTGACTCGTTGAATATGTTCAAGGCTGACTCGTTGAATATGTTCAAGGCTGACTCGTTGAATATGTTCAAGGCTGACTCGTTGAATATGTTCAAGGCTGACTCGTTGAATATGTTCAAGGCTGACTCGTTGAATATGTTCAAGGCTGACTCGTTGAATATGTTCAAGGCTGACTCGTTGAATATGTTCAAGGCTGACTCGTTGAATATGTTCAAGGCTGACTCGTTGAATATGTTCAAGGCTGACTCGTTGAATATGTTCAAGGCTGACTCGTTGAATATGTTCAAGGCTGACTCGTTGAATATGTTCAAGGCTGACTCGTTGAATATGTTCAAGGCTGACTCGTTGAATATGTTCAAGGCTGACTCGTTGAATATGTTCAAGGCTGACTCGTTGAATATGTTCAAGGCTGACTCGTTGAATATGTTCAAGGCTGAGATGGACAAGTTTTTGAACTATAAGGGAGTCGAGGGTTAATGGGGAACAGGCAAGAAACTGGGGCTGAGGCCAAGATCATATCAATGATGAGGTTCTTGAATGGCAGAGCAGGCATGTTTCTTGTGTTTTGTTGTTCCTATAATTGAATGCAATCCTGTTTAAATAGTCAATTGCTGATTCATTTTATGTTAGACAGCCAAAACTAAATTGTAAATTGTTGCTGGATAAAACATTCTGCTTAAATAGCTCATTTCTTGCTTTGCTTTAGATTTAAAAGTTCAGTGTCCCTTTTGTCTGTGTAAACATTAAGGCTGAATCATCTTCTAAGTTTCACAAGAAGTTATCGATAGCTTTACTTTTGAAAGAGGAATGGCATCCTACATTTCAAAATAAATTAAATACACACCAAGTAGTTCCAGAAAAATAATAACTTTTCAAATTTGCTTTCCTTTTTCTTTTTTAGATATCGCTAATGGTTCAGGAGGTGGTTATCGACCTCCCCCCAGAACAAAAGAGGTGATAATTAATGGGCAGACGGTCAAGTTAAAGTACTGCTTTACCTGTAAGATCTTCCGGCCACCACGTGCCTCTCACTGTAGCCTTTGTGACAATTGTGTAGGTAAGTAATTAAAAAATTGTATCATGGCAAGAGAAAAAGAAATACTAATAATTTGGGCTTTAGACCCCTAATTACACTGAAATGTTGTCATTAAAAGGGAAATGTGAGTTTTTTTGCAGAATTTTAGAGTTTGATGAGTTGTATAATTACAAAATAATCATCTAATATTCACATTTTTGCTCACTTATACATAAAGTAAGATTAATTAAAATCACTTTAACCCATTGTTGCTTCCTAGTCTATATTATATCATATATATGGGCTTGAAATATTTAATAGTTAATGTAGAGATTCCAAGTAGAAAAAGTACACTGTATTTTGCAGCTTGGAATTAAGCTTTCCAAAAATGTCTTAACCCACTTTTCTTAAGGTACATTACATAACTGGCCACCTTTTTGACCAGTTGTACATTATATGAGAGTCCATGTGTGTGGTGTATTTTCAATATTAGATTATCTGATGCAATTGTTGGCATTTTAAAATGACTAGAACACAGTCATTCATCCCTTAACATTGGGCTAATGGATTTGAGCTTTTGCATACAAAAACTTTCAAGCTAGTATTCTGTTTTTACTTCAGTGAAAAGGATAATATTAAACATAGGGCCTTTTGTGATGTTTTTTCTGAACTGAGAATGTTACTTTTTAAAAAAAAATAAAATCTTCAAAAATAGATTAAAAAATTGTACATTGAGTTGGCCAGATTCTCTGTGAAATTTATTATTTGGTAAGCAACTGAATTCTGTCATAGGTCTTATTTATATCCAGTGTTTTATGTGATTTAAAATGGTTTTTTTGAAAATGTGAATTTTATCCATTGAAACAAATTATTGCATGTGATGCGATAGAATAATAGAGTAACAGTGATGTAATATACTCACATGGCACTTGGTATGTTTGTGTTGCTATGGAGATGGGAAATAGAAAATTAGTGCAGTTTTTTTGCTGATTGTCTATATTGAGCTTGTGTGGGTTGCAACACCATAACGTGTCATGTTAGCAATAGAATTATATGTGCTCAGTTTGTATTGTAATGCTGCAGGGATTTTTAAAAAACCTATAAGCGGACACATTAGATTCCATATGTGTAGTGTATTTTCAACTTAAGATCATATAATGTTGCTCTTGAAATTTTAACTATTAAAATGACGATAGGGCCATCGTTAATCCATCAACGTTGCAGGAATAGACATCTAGATTTGTGAGTTTTAAAACTGCTATTGTGTGTTTATTAAGAATAGCAAATAAAAGTGTTAAGTGTTCAACATTGGACTGTATCTGACACCATTCTTTCTCTGGATTGAAAATATGTGATCTTTTTTAGAGAATCAAACCAATAACATCTTACGTTGTGATGAATACTTCATTGCTGGAAAATGGCTTGTTTATAGAGAAATGAATTAGAATAGAGGTACTCCTACAGCATTCAAGAGATTGTAGGTTTTCCAGGAATGAATCGCTGGCCAGGAATCTGTAGTAGGTGCCCTGGACTCCTTTCTCAGGCCGAATATAACAGATGCTTTCACAAGAAGTATAATCCCTTTACCAATGAGGTACATATAAGTTAAATAGCGAGAAGGCATTTGGGCAGGATTTTGAGTAAGGCTTTATGTTTTGAAGCTAGTTAGGGGTACAGTGGACAAATGTGATGTTAAATATTAAATCAAGTCATTATTGTAGTGACTGCACTCTTGCTTGAATTCATAACTGCATATTTTATCCAATTCTTCAGCACTTACAGGCATTGTTCCCACAAATAAATAATACTGTTTATTGCAAAAATGATACCCCAATATTATTGAGTGCTTAATTTTAAAATTATACTTTGTTGTGATTAACATGTTACAGTTGCAATTCCTACTTAATTTCTTTGCATATCTAAAGTTCAGTTCTCTGATTACTTTGGTGTCTTTCCGAGAAAAATCATTCTGGAAGAGTCTCTATAGAAATCTGATGTTCCAAATTGTATATTTAGAATTCATGTATCAGTGCCTAAGTTTGCGTATGATGGATCCCGACAACTACTTTAGGTACTCTTGCCGCAAGGTGCGCTTGTCAGACCTCTAGTTGCAGACACCATTCTCAGGGGTCTCAGCTGTTCCAAGTTGATGACGTGATCCCATGGTTTTTAACAGATACAGGTTGGTGGATTGGGCAGACAAGTGGCAGATGAAGTTCAATGCAGAGAAATGTGAGGTGATTCATTTTGGCAGGAGGGAAATGATGAGACAGTATAAATAAAGGGAGAGCCTCTAAAGGAGGTGCAGAAACAGAGGGATCTCAGTGTACATGTATTTAAGTCATTGAAGATGGCAGGGCATGTTAAGAGAGCAGTGAATTAAGTATATAGTATCTTAGGCTTTATTAATAGGGGCATATGAGTACAGACTAAGGAGGTCATGTTGAACTTGTGTAAGACACTAATTAGGCCTCATCTGAAAACTGCGTCCGGTTTTGGGCACCATACTTGAGGAAGGATGTGAATGCATTGGAGAGAATACAGGGGAGATTCACTAGAATGATTCCAGGGATAAATAAGTGTAGCTTTGAGGATAAATTGGAGAGGTTGGGATTATTTTCCTTGGAGCAAAGGAGGCTGCGAGGAGACTTGATAGAGGTATTCAAGATCCTGAGGTGTATGGACAGGGTAGAAAGTGAGAAACTGTTCCCACTCAAGGGAACATCAAGAACTAGAGGGCATAGATTCAAAATAATTGGCAAAAGGAGTAAATGTGATGTGAGGAAATTTTTTTTCATCCAGAGGGTGATTGGAGTCTGCAACGAACTTCCTGAAAGGGTGGTGGAGGCAGGTTTGATTGAGGTATTCAAAAGGGAATTGGATTGCTATCTGAAAAGAATGAATGTGTAGGTTACAGAAATAAGGCAGGGGAGTGGGACTAGGTTGAATGCTCTTTCAGAGAGCCAATATAGACTTGATGGGCTTAATGGCCTCCCTCTGCACTGTAAAGACTCTGTGAACTAGTTCATCTAATACAACACAGGCATACTCCAGATATGTTTTCTCTTGCCAAAAATAACACATGCTTACACAGAAAATTAATCTTTTTACCAATGAGACACATGCTAGAAATAATATAGATTGCCACCAAAAGATCCCTAAAAAAAGTAGAAGCAAGAACATTTACAGCAGATGTCACTCGATTAGAATATGTTACTTAACTGGCATCCTTTCAAAGTAATAGAAATTCAGAAACTCTAGCAATTCTCAGCAATACATAACTTGTATCCTTTCATTAGAGCAAGATAAACTCGAGTGTTCTCTATTTTCCTTTGACCATATGGAAGTGCAGTGGAGAAAAGTACTGGTAGAAACTAGTTTGTCAAATTTGTATCCAGCTTTTGCTTACACAATTGCCAAACAACACTTGACTATCAGAATTCAGAGGAGTAAACTATAAGAAAATTCTGACAGCGATTGCACTCCCCACCGCTAGCCTTTTCAGGACACAGCCAAGCGCATTCTAATGCGACAATTGCAAAGGGGCATAAACAATTTATGACACAGTGATCAATATTAACTATTTCTACCACTCGTTAAGCAACCTGCATAGGTAGAGATTACTCACCTGCCTCTGAATTGGTATCGGCTTTTTTGTTTATTCGTTCGTGAGATGCAGAATGTTGCTGGCTAGACCAACATTTATTGCCCATCCCCAATTGCCCTTGATGAACTGCCTTCTTGAAGTTTTGTAGAGATGGCTTTAAGCTAAATAGAGTGGGGGAGGGTTCTGGAGAGGGGATATGTAGGCTTACAAAGCAAAAGGATATGGCATCATTGCAGGGCAGCTACTTAGGTAATGATACCCAGTGTGACAGAAAGGGACGGAGTGTACAAACATTAAAAAAAAGCAGCAAAATAGGGTTAAAGGGAGGGAAAAAATGGTAAAAGGCAAAATTAATGACTACTTAAATGCACGTAGTATTCGGAACAAAATAAATGAATTAACGGCACGAATAGAGGTTAATGGTTGTGACCTTATAGCCATTGCGGAGACATGGTTACAAGGAGATCAAAGCTGAGAACTAAATATTCAAGGGTATGTGACTTTTCAAAAGGACAGGAAGGAAAGAGTGGTGGGGTAGCTTTGTTAGCACGAGATGGAATAAGTACAATAGCAAGAAATGATCTTGGATCAGAAGACATGGAACCCATATGGGTGGAGGTAAGAAATAACAAGGGGAAGAAGACACTGGCGGGAGCAGTCTAGCTACTGTTAGGCTCCCTAACAGTTGCTATACTATAGGACAGAGAATAAATCAGGAGGTAATGAGGGCATGTAAAAAAGGCAGTACATTAATCATGGGCGACTTTAATCTTCATGTAGATTGGGAAAATCAAATTGGCAGAGGTAACTCATAGACGTTTACACACAGGAGGCCATTTGGCCCATTTTGTCTGTGCCGGTCAACAAAGATCTGACTACACTAATCCCATTTTACAGCGCTTAGCCTTTAGCCCTGGAGGCTATGGCAACACAAGTGAATATCTAAATACTTGATAAATGTTATGAGAGTTTCTGACTCAACCATCTTTTCAGGCAGTGAGTCCCAGACTCCCACCACCCTCTGAGTGAAAGAATTTCTCCCCAACTCCCCTCTAAGCCTTCTACCTCTTACCTTAAATCTATGCCCCCTGGTTATTGAACTCACTACTAATAGAAAAAGTGCCTTCCTATCCACCCTATCTATGCCCCTCATAATCTTATACACCTCTCAGGTCCCCTCTCAACCTTCACTGCTCCAAGGAAAACAAGCCCATCCTATCCAATCTTTCCTCATAGCTCAGGCCCTCCAGCCCAGGCAACATGTTGGTAAATCTTCGCTGCACCCTGTCCAATGCAATCGCATCCTTCCTATAATGTGGCGACCAGAACTGCACACAGTATTCCAGTTGTGGCCTAACCAGTGTTTTATACAGTTCCAGCATAACCTCCCTGCTCTTGCCTTTATTAGCCAAGGCATGGAATACAACTATCCCATATGCCTTCTTAACTACCTGCCCTGCTACCTTCAGGGATCTGTGGATATGCACACCAAGGTCCCTCTGATCTTCAGTAATTTCCAGGGTCCTACCATTCATAGTGTAATCCCTTGCCTTGTTAGCCGTCCCCAAGAGCATTACCTCACGCTTTTCCGGGTTGAATGCCATTTGACACTGCTCTGCCCACCTGACCAGTCGATTGATATCCTCCTGCAGTTTATGGCTATCCTCTTCACTATTTACCACCCAACCAATTTTTGTGTCATCCGCGAGCTTCTTGATCATACTCCCTACATTTAAGTCCAAATCATTTATGTATGCTGCAAACAGTAAGGGCCCCAGCACTGAGACCTGCAGAACAGACTTCCAGTCACAGAAACATGCCACTACCATCACCCTCTGCTTCCTGCCCCTCAGCAAATTTTGGATCCAACTTGCTTCTTTGCCTTGGATCCCACGGGCTCTTACTTTCTTGACCAGTCTGCCATGAATGACCTTGTCAAAAGCCTTGCTAAAGTCCATGTAGATCACATCAAATGCATTACCCTCATCAACACTCTGGTTACCTCCTCAAGAAATTTGATCAAATTTGTCAAACACGACCTTCCCTTAACAAATCCATGCTAACTGTCCCTGATTAATCTGTGTCTCTCCAAGTGCAGACATATTCCGTCCCTCAGAACTCTTTCTAGCAACTTCCCCAACACTGAGGTTAGACTGACTGGCCTGTAATTCTCTGGTCTATCCCTTCCTCCCTTTATTAATAATGGGACAATGTTAGCAGTCCTCCAGTCCTCTGGCACCTCACCTGTGACCAGAGAGAATTTGAAAATAATTGCCAGGGCCCCTGATATCTCTTCCCTTGCCTCCCTCAACAGCCTGGGGTATATCTTATCCGGGCCTGCGGATTTATCCACTTTTAAGGCCACTAAATCCACTAGTATCTCCTCTCTCTATGTTATTTTCATCTAATATTTCAAAGTCCTCCACCCTGACGTCTATACCTGTGTCGTCCTTTTCCATTGTGAAGGCCGATGCGAAGTATTCATCGATGACTATACCCGCGTCTTCCGGATCCACATGCAGATTACCTCTATGGTCCCTAATTAGCCCTACTCTTTCCCTAGATATTCTCTTGCTCTTTATATATTTAAAAAACCCCTTTGGGTTTTCCTTTATTCTACCCACCGATGCTTTCTCATGCACTCTCTTAGCTTTCCTAATTCCCTTTTTAAGATCCCCTCTGCACTTTCTATACTCCCCTAGGGACTCTGCCATACTGAACCCTCAGTATCCGCCATAAGCTTCTCATTTTTTCTTAATCCTAACCTTTATGTCCCTTGACATCCAGGGTTCTCTGGACTTGGTCTGCCCCCTTTGTCTTTATGGGAACATATTTGCTCTGTACTCATGCTGTTTCCTCCTCGAATGCCTCCCACTACTCTGACACAGTTTTATCTGCAAGTAGCTACTCCTAGTCCATTTAGGCTAAATCGTATCGCATCTTAGCAAAATTAGCCTTTCCCCAGTTTAGAACTATTATTCCCGGCTTAACTTTAGCCTTTTCCATAACTATCCTAAATCTAACTGAGTTATGGTCACTATCTCCAAAATGCTCCCCTACTGATATGCCTTCCACCTGCCTAGAATCATTTCCAAATATTAGGTCCAGAACTGCCCCCTCCCTTGTTGGGCTTTCTACGTACTGGCTAAAAAAAAAGTTCTCCTGGATGCAACTTAAGAATTTTACTCCCTCCCTTCCACACTAAAACTATCCCAGTTAATATCTGGGTAGTTCAAATCCCCTATTACTGCCTTATTATTCTTACATTTCTCTAAAATTTGATTACATATTTGATCCTCCATCTCTCCCTGACTGTTTGAGGGCCTATAGTACACACCCAACAGCGTGTTTGCCCCTTTTGTGCTTTTTGCTTCTTCTCATATCACCTCATTTGATGATGCTTCCAAGACATCATCCCTCCTCACTGCTATAATTGATGCCTTGATCATTATTGTGACAGCACCCCCTCCTCTTCCATCCCCCTCTCTATCTTGTCTAAATATCTTATAACCAGGAACTTTGAGCTGCCAATCCTGCCCAAGTCTCAGTCGTAGCAATGATATCATACTCCCACGTGCCTATCTGTGCCCTCAGCTCGTCTGTCGTCTTCCTCAGGCTCCTTGCATTAAAATAGATTCCATTTAGCCTTGCTAAACTCACTTCTTTCTTATCTAGCCTATGTTTCCTCTGCCTTCCAGACTCACTCACTACCCTTTTAACTTCCAATTCCATCTCAGCTTCTCTTCCCTCTGAATGACTTTTCAGGATCCCATCCCTCTGCCAATTTAGTTTGAATCTGCCCCAACAGCATTAGCAAACCTCCCTGCGAGGATGTTGGTCCCGTTCCTGTCCATATGTAACCTATCCCACTTGTACAGGTCCTACCTCTCCCAGAAACGTCCCAATGCTCCAGGCATCTAAAGCCCTCTCTACTGCACCATCTCTCCAGCCACGCATTCATCTGCTCTATCCTTCTGTTTTAATATTCACTGCTGCGTGGCACCGGGAGTATTCCAGAGATTACTACCTTTTGAAGTCCAGCTTTTCAATTTCCTACCTAACTCCCTAAAGTCTGCTTGCAGTACCTCATTTCTCTTTCTTCCTATGTCATTGATCCCAATATGGACCATGACCTCTGGCTGTTCGCCCTCCCCCTTCAGAATGCCCTGCAGCCATTCCGTGATACCCTTGACCCTGGTACCTGCGAGGCAACATACCAGCCTGTAATCACGTCTATGGCCACAGAAGTGCCTGTCTACTTCCCTCACTAACAAACCCCCTTCCACACTGGCATTGGAGGCAGTCCAGAGAAGGTTCACTAGGTTGATTCTGGGTATGGAGGGATTTTCTTAAGAGAAGAGGTTGAGTAGTTTGGGCCTGTACTCATTGGAGTTTAGAAGAATAAGAGGCGATTTTATTGAAGCATATCAAGATTCTTGGGGGTCTTGACAGGTGACAGCTGAGAGTTTGTTTCCCCTTGTGGGAGAGTCTAGGACCAGAGGGCACAATCTCAGAGTAAGGGGTCGCCCATTTAAGTCAGAGATGAGGAGGAATTTCTTATGAGGGCCGTGAATCTGTGGAATTCTTTACCGCAGAGGGCTGTAGAGGCTGGGTCATTAAGTATATTCAAGGCTGAGATAGACAGATTTTTAATCAATAAGGGAATCAAGGGTTATGGGGAAAGGGTAGGAAGGTGGAGTTGAGGATTGTCAGGAAATCATGTTCTCGTTGAATGGCGGGACAGGCTCGATGGGCCAAATGTCTTACTTCTGCTCCTATGTCTTATGGTCTTCTGCAGTCCATGTGTTGTAGGAACACCCACAGTGCTGTTAGGAAGGGAGTTCTAAGATTTTGACCCAGTGACAGTGAAGGAACAGCAATATAGTTCCAAGTCAGGATTCTGTGTGGCTTGGTGATGAACTTGCAGGTGTTCCCATGAATCTGCTGCCCTTGTCCTTCTAGGTAGTATAGGTCATGGGCTTGGAAGCTGCTGTCGAAGGAGCCTTGGTGAGTTGCTGCAGTGTATCTTGTAGATGGTATACACTGCTGCCACTGTGTGTTGGTGGTGCAGGGAGTGAATGTTCAATGTGGTGGTTGGGGTGCCAATCAAGCGGGCTGCTTTGTCTTGGATGGTGTCAAGTCGTGTTGGAGCTGCACTCATCCAGGTATGTGGAGAGTATTCCATCACACTCCTTCTCACTGCTGACTTGTGCCTTGTTGATTGTGAACACGCTTTGGGTAGTGAGGAGGTGAAGTTACTCGCCACAGAATTCCCAGCCTCTGACCTCTTGTAGCCATGGTATTTAAAAGACTGATTCAGTTCAGTTTCTGGCCAGTGGCAACCCCAGGATGTTGATCCTGGGGGATTCAGCAATGCTAATGCCATTGAATGTCAAGGAGAGATGGTTGGATTCTCTCATGTTGGAGATGGTCTTCGCCTGGCATTTGTATGGCACAAATGTTATTTGCCGCTTATGAGCCCAAGGCTGCATATGGACACCGACTGCTTCAGTATCTGAGGAGTCATGAATAGTGCTGAACATTGTGCAATCATCTGTGAACATTACCACTTCTGAACTTATGATGGAGGGAATATCACTGATGAAGCAGCTGAAGATGATTGGGCCTAGGACACTACCCTGAGGAACTCTTATAGCAATATACTAGGGCTGAGATAATTGACCTCCAACAACCACAATCATTTTATTTTGTGCTAGGTATGACTCCAACCAGTGGAGAGCTTTTCCCCGATTCCCATTGACTTCAGTTTATGTAGGGCTCTTTGATGCCACAGTAGGTCAAATGTTGCCTTGATGTCAAGGCCAGTTACTCTCACTTCACTCCTTAAGTTCAGCTCTTTTGTCCATGTTTAGACCAAGGCTGTAATTAGGTCAGAAGCTGTGTGGCCTTGGCGGAACCCAAACTGAGTGCCAGTGCACAGATCATTGCTATGCAAGTGCCACTTGATAGCACTGTCGACAACACCTTCCATTACTTTGTTGATGTTTGGGAGTAGACTGATGGGGCAGTGATTGGCTGGATTGAATTTATCCTGCTTTTTGTGGACAGGACATATCTGGTCAATTTTCCACATTTGGTGGATGCCAATGTTGTAGCTATACTGGAACAGCTTTGCTATGGCTGCAGCTAATTCTGGAGCACAAGTCTTCAGGTCTATTTCCGGAATGTTTTCAGGGCCCATTTTTCAGGGCCCATAGTTTTTGTAGTATCCAGTGCCCTCAGCCTTTTCTTGATATCACGTGGAGTAAATCAAACTGGCTGAAGACTGACATTTGCGATGCTGGGGACCTCAGGAGGAGGCGAGATTGGTCATCCGCCCAGCATTTCTGCCTGAAGATTGTTGCAAATGTTTCAGCCTTGCCTTTTGCGCTGATGTGCTCAGAATTGCACCTGAATGGACAAGACGCATGAGATAAACCAAGTTGGCATAAGACTCTATTCACAGTACGTCAGGCATCCCTCATTGATCAATTGTGTTCTTTAGATGAATTAAACCGGAAAATTTGAGCTAAGGTTTAAGGATATGCTTTCACTCTGACTCTCTGAACATGCTGAACCTTTCCTGGATATAAATTTTTTTTGAAATGTATAGGCACTCCTTGATGGCAGATAACCAAATGCTGGGACCTTTGTTTCTGTTTCACTGCGCTTGGGAATTGAATCAGCAGCTGGGGCAGTAGCTGTTAGATGGGTGAAGCCCCTGCTTTAGCACGCTGCCATCAGTGTCTGCTTCAGCTGACTGTGGTGACTTAGTATAGGATGATTAATTTTCCTTCACCAGCCCCCATTCTCAGAAAGCAAGATGGCCATAACCGAATCTCAGAATTGTTCCAGTGCAGAAGAAGGCCATTCAGCTCTCTGAATGAGCAATTCCCTTAGTGCCATTCTCCTGCCTTCTCCCCATCACCCTGCACATTCTTCCTTTTCAGATAAGCCAAATTTCCATTTGAATGCTTCATTTGAACCTACCTCCACCACGTTCTCAGGCAGTGTATTCCAGACCTTAACCATTCACCATCTGAATTTTTTTTCTCTCATATTGCTTTTGCTTCTTTTGCCAGTTACTTTAAATCTGTGTCATGTCAGCCTTGATCCTTCCACCAGTGGGAACAGTTGCTCCCTACCCACACTGTCCAGACCCCTCGTGATTTTGACTGTCTTACCATTCATTTTATTTCCTAATAAACTTTCAAATGACACTGCTGAATCTCCTATTTGTTCAATATCTGTCCACACAATACTTTATGCCACGTGTAAAGGTGTTGTCCTCGAGAACATCAATGCAAGACTTATTAACAGATGCTTCTCAGTCACCATTGCTCACAGAAATGGCTGAAACAAAAAGAAAATGTACCCTTACTTTTGTGGGTTAGGACATGAGCAAGCATGTTTTGTCACAAGTCTTGTGCGTAACGTTTTACATGAATTCAAGGATGATTTCTTTGTAAACAGATCACTCCACACCACAAGTGGTTGACAGCATCAGAATACATTGTGTATCATGTAAACCTGTTTGCCACATTTTCACTGTGATGGCGCATAAGAATGGCACCACATTCTTTGCATTCAGGGTCACCTGCACAGCCAGCAGTCTCCTATTGCATGGCCACAACCCATTCCTCAGCTCTGCCAGGTACTTCCTTTCATACCAGTAATTGGTTTTGTGTGTCCCATGATATTGCAAAAAAAACATTTTCATTTCCATTGCATAATGAATCTGTGGTACACTGTGCCATACGACATTGGCTCATAGGGTGCAAATTGATCATTTGAGATTGTAATTTGCCACTGCACAATTTGAGTTGGACTGTGTCAATTGGCTCCCTATTCTAGTGTAAACCACCCCCCCGCCGGCCAAGATTATCCCTGTGGTGCTGGCTGACTCAGAAAGCATTGCCCTCCAAGCCTGCGCCGATCATATTGCCCGTCAACTAAAACATTTTGCACTTCCGGGGTCCGTATCCCTCTATTCCTATCCTATTCATGTATTTGTCAAGCTGCCTCTTAAACACCACTACGTACCTGCTTCCACCACCTCCTCTGGCAGCGAATTCCAGATACTCACTACCCTCTGCGTAAATCAACTTACCCCGCACATCTCCTCTATAGTTTTCTCCTCTCACCTTAAATCTATGCCCCCTGGTAATTGACTCTTCCACCCTGGGGAAAAATCTTCTGACTATCTACTCTGTCCATGCCACTCATAATTTTGTAAACTTCTATCAAGTCGCCCCTCAATCTCCGTCGCTCTAGTGAGAACAATCCGA
Source organism: Cetorhinus maximus (assembly GCF_964194155.1). Lineage (NCBI taxonomy): Eukaryota > Metazoa > Chordata > Chondrichthyes > Lamniformes > Cetorhinidae > Cetorhinus > Cetorhinus maximus. Next base: position 42,249,628 of record NC_135892.1, on the reverse strand, counting down.
GTTTCTGCAATCTCTCCTTATAGCTAATAACCTCCAGACCAGGCAGCATCCTGGTAAACCTCCTCTGCACCCTCTCCAAAGCCTCCATATCCTTCTGGTAATGTGGCGACTAGAATTGCACGCAATATTCCAAGTGTGGCCTAACCAAGGTTCTATACAGCTGCAGCATGACTTCCCAGCTTTTATATTCAATACCCCTGCCAATGAAGGCAAGCATGCCATATGCCTTCCTGACTACCTTATCCACCTGCGTTGCCACTTTCAGTGACCTGTGGACCTGTACACCCAGATCCCTCTGCCCGTCGATGCACTTAAAGGGTTCTGCCATTTACTGTATAAGCACCACATCCTTAAATCTTCTGGAACCATTTCCACAAAACAGTATCTCATTATTGACACATGTCGGATGTCCCTTTTTCCCCTTCTCTCCATACTTTCCAAGCATCCTACAGCCCTTTTGCCAGTTCTTGGTAAATCTTGTTCTGAATATTTTGTAACTTGTTAAATTTCAGCCTGTAAATTTCAGTAAACTGACACCTGTACATTACAGTGTCAGTCCACACTGCCTATTGGATTCACAGGTGAAAGTTCAGTAAGTGCTTTACCACTAACTGACATGACCATTCTTTCTGTCCAATGTTCTGTTTATGCTGGTTTGCTAACAATTCTAAAACCCTTAAGAATCCGTCAGTGTTGTCTTCCTGGTTTAAAATTTGGCATGAGATTAGACTTAATAAAGTTAGTCCACATTAATTTGGGGGCTTGATCAAATGCACATTGAATTAACAGAACCATCAGTAATCCTTTCTTCACCAGTTTTGATGCTGCTTCTCCTTTCCCTCCATCTCAGAAAAAGAGGGACCTGGGGATGCAAGTGCAGAGATTTTTGAAGGTAGCAGTGCATATTGAAGGAGTGGTTAGCAAAGCATATGGCATTTTTAGCATCATGAATAAAGGTATCGACTACAAAAGCAGGGAAGTTATGCAGAACCTTTATAAAGCTCTGGTTAGGCCACAACTAAAGAATTGCATCCATTTCTTGTCACCACACTTTAGAAAGGATGTGAGAGTCTGAAAGAGATCCGAATGGTTCCAGGGATGAGGGATTTTAGCTACAAGGTTAGGTTGGAGAAGCTAGGGTTGTTTTCCTTGGAGCAAAGGAGATTATGGGGAGATTTGATTGAGGTGTTAAAGATTAGGACAGGTTTGGGTAAGGTAGACAAAGAATAACTGCTCCCATTAGCTGATGGTATAAGGCCTCAGGGACACAGGCTTTGGGCAAACGATGCAGGAGGAATGTGAGGAAAGATCTTTTTAACACAGCAAGTGGTAATAGCCTGGAACTCGCTGTCCACGAAGATGGCAGAAACAGAGACAATCAATGATTTCAAAGGAAATTGAATAGGCATTGAGGAACTAAACTTGCAGGGATAGACTGGAGGAATAAGACTAACTGGTTTGCTCCATGGAGAGCTGGCATGAACTTGATAGGCCAAATGGCTGCCTTCTGTGCTGTAACTGATTCTATGGGCGAAATCTTCTGGAATTGTGGCAGCCAGGGGCACTAAATTTGGTGTGATTGGGAAAAGTCAGTTTCCCACTGGCGGAAAATTAGTTTGGAATTTTGTTCTCCCAACTTTGGCTATAAAAAGGCGGTTTCCTGCTTTTCTATATTGGGCATCTCATGAATGCCCATTAAAAGGCTAACTCGCCGGAATTACATTCCTCCTCCAAATTAAATGCCCTGCCAGCGGATAATTAGAACAGTCTGTTTTACAACTGTATATAAGTGGCAAGTACCTGCTGAGCTTCAGTTCATCCACGACTTGGAGGTCAGTTGATGCGGCTTTTGCCTACCTTTATGACTGTAACTGCTAAATGAAAGCTGTCTGTAGCTCGAGCTACGCCAAGGCTGGGCACTGGCGGCAAGACCAGTGAGAGGGGGTGAGACAGAGGAAGGATTGCAGGAGGAGAAAAAGAGGGGGGAGGGGGGAGATGGAGGCAGGTCTGGGGGTGGGTAAGAGCGTGAGAGGGGAAGGGTGAGACAAAGACAGGACTTGGGGGGTGGGGGGGGGCGGTGTAACATGAGAGGGGATGGATGAGATGGAGACAGGACTAAGGCGTGGTCAAGGAACAGAGTGGAAGAATGAAAGACCGTCTGGGGGCAAGAGTTATAAGATTGTACATGGAAGAGTCAGAGACTGCCCTGGGGTTGAGGCCATACTGTCAGGGGCATGTTGAAGAGACTGTTCTGAGGCTGAGGCCACGATGTCAGGGGCATACTGAAAAGATTGTCTTGGGGCTTTACTGGCCATGTTAGAGGGCTCTGCGTGGCATGCATGTCTTGGCTCCAGCCTAGACCAGGGAGTGGCCTCTCTGGGCAATAACAGTCATGCACTATGGTGTGCAGGGTGTGGTCAGTCACCTAAAGCCTTTGGCCCTGGGGGTTCAAGTCATGGTATTGTGAGGCAAAGGGCACAGTAATGTTCAAAAGAGGCATCTGTATCCTGTATGTTGGTAGCTGAAAAGTCATTAGGGTTACTGGATGGCCTCATGGGGGGGTCCCAGAAATTAAAGGTGCATGTGGCCTCAGAAAGAGGAGGGGTCAGCTTGACAAACAGCATGAGGCCATCAAAGTTGAAGGGTTTGGGGGAGGACAGGAATATCCATGTGATCAGTGATTGGGTCTAGGGTAATAGGGGAGGCTGGATAGTGACAGGAGAAATGGGAATTAGGAGACGGTGAGCATGGAGGAGGATGGGAGAAACTTGGTGAGTGGTGAGGGAGGCTGGAAGCTGGAGTCACTCAAAAGTCAACACCATTTTTACATTCACCAAAAAATGAGACAGTTTGACAAAAACAAGCTAGAAAAAAATCGATTGGGGAGGGTTCTTGGCATGTGGGAGGAGTTCAGCGAAACAATTATGGGCCGATTGAAGGGGCAATCTATACATTTCCTGCACAAACTGTGGAGAGCATGGCTCAACTGAGTGCTGGACTCGAGGGCCTAATGCACAATGAATGAGTTTGGTTCCTTTACTAATGGTGCACGTTCAGGCCAGAATCCATTAAGTCTTGGTGCTGCGGTGCATTTGGTCTTAATTGACATCTAATCCTTATGGAGGCATGTGAGAATGTATATGGGGTCAAACTATCAAGTGCCATGGCTGCTGTGCAGAGGCAGCATGGACCCTATAAGCCTCAGTGTTCCCAGTGTACTAATCATGGCATTCAAGGCACCATGCTTGCAGTCATAACATAAGGGTTTGGGGCTGTACAGATCATGTTAGAGGGCTCTGCATGGCATACATGTCTTGGTCCAAGTCTAGGCCAGGGGATAGCCACTTTGGGCAGTAACAGTTGTGCACTGTGGTGTGCAGGGTGTGGTCAGTCACCTAAGGCCTTTGGTCCTGGGAGTTCAAGTCATGGTATTGTGAGGCAGAGGGATTGGGTATCGTTAGTTATTGTCAAAGCAGCTGGAGGACAACTCACTGAAGCCTGACTGAGGGATGATATGGATTAGGTCTTTTGAGCCTAATTAAGACCATCGTTGTGAATATGCAGTCACATCTGACGGGCATGCCAGCCGCCTGTCATTCTCCAGGATGTTATCGTCCTACAAGGGGTGGCCTGGGGATGCCATGTCCAGACTGGGTCAAAGGTTAGAGACTGGATTCCTGCTTTGGACAAGGAGGAAGACCATTCAAGGGGGACTACCATTGATAGCTCAATTGTGCCCATTCACAGATACAAGGAGGAGTGGAGAATGCAGGCAATGCTGCCTTGTTAATAGATATGATTAGAATGAGGAGAATAAGAGTCCATTGCCGATTGGCAGAGCTCCAGGAAGGCCATCGCCCTGAGAATTGAGCCAAATGGGGCCTCAGGAAGCCTCGGATGATGCCGAGGAGGGGCCAAATCCACAAAGGCTTTTGGCGCGACCAAGGGTCTACAAAAGACGGAGCTCACGCATAGAGATGAGCGAAAGACAGTGTCACAGGCACCTTCGCTTGTCCACAGATGTGGCAGCTCACATTTTCCACATTTTCCATGAGGAACTCACGCCGCAAGTCCAATGCCAGTTGCTTTGAAGCTTACCGCTGCACTGGACATTTTTTGCCAGCGGTTCCTTCCAGGGCTCCACTGGGGGCCTTTGTGGAATCTCTCAATCGGTGTGACACAAATGCACAAGGGAGTTGACAAATGTCCTTTTCAGTAAAGTTCATCATTACGTGTAATTCTGCATGGATGAAACAAGCCAGGCTGCCAGAGCGGTTGGATTTGCTATGATCCAGGCTTGAATTTGCAGCGATACAGGCTTGACCGGTACACTTTGCTCAGTGTGGAGATGGATCTCACTTTCAATATAAGTAATGAGTTGGTTAAATCTCATTGCTTGCTAAATGCCTCCGAGCAAAACTCAACAATCAAAAACCATCATTCTCCTGAATTCTTGCCTGGCCAAGTTATGCTGTTAACTGGCAAGTGCAGGGTGCCATTGACTGCACCTGTGGCCTTCAGAGCTCCCTGGCAGCAACTTGTGAGATTCATTAATAGAAAAGGATTTCATTCTCTGTACATCCAGCTCATTTGTGATCACAGAAAGTACACCAATCATGTTTGTCCCAGGTACCCAGGGAGTTCACACTGCTCTTAAATTTTGAGTCACTCACAGGTGCCACAGATATTTGAGGGACCTTGGCACTTCGAGGGTTGGCCCTTGGTGATAAGGGGTACCCCCAGAAGATGTGACTAATGATGCCCTTTCGTTGACCACACAGTGCATCTGAGGGGAATAATGCTGCACATTACACCACAAGGTTCTTAATAGAGCAAATTATTGGCCTCTGAAAGATGCGTTTCCACTGTTTGGACCGTTCAGGCCAATACTCAACACAGACTGTCCCTCATCGTTGTTTGCTGTGCCCTGCACAACCTAGCACTGCATAGTGGGGATGTGCTGCCAGAGGGAGACATTGAGGAACTAGGTGTCTCCTCGGATGAGGAGGACTTGGAAGGAGATGACTCTGAAGAGGGCAAGGATTCAGTTGAGCCACATAAGGATGTCATTGCACAGGAACCACAGGTACCCGTGACAACCTCATAGCTACATGATTCCAGGAGGAATAAGGTGAAGACAAGTTTTCACAATCAAAGCTCTCTTAAGACTTCAATGCAGGGGAAATAACAAGACCTTCATTCTCAGCATATACATAACAGGAAAGGTCATCAATCTCAATGATCACAGAAGCAGCCTAAGTCACCTTCTATCCTAACGATGGAGTCATCCTCAGAAGGCATAGTAGCCTTGGGAACATGTGGCCGCTGTGCAATGTGATTAGCTCTCCATTAGCACATCATCTTAAACAACTGCACATAGTGCAATCCTTTCAACTATGACGTCAATAAGTCAGCGGGCATGGCAGCGTTCTGGCAGCTGAAATGCCATTGCACACATGGATGCACTCACATCAATTTGACAGCAGCTTAGCAAGGTGGTGCTAACACGGAAAGCATTCATCAATGTTTAGCGCTTGACCATCACGAGGGAGTAGCATCCGGACAGCACCATCTCTCCAATCACCAGCTCTCATAGATGAATAAAGCAGAAGCATCATCTTGCTACTGAGCCCCAATATGCCTTCGGACATCAGGACACAGTAACTTTTTACTCTACATTATGCACCCAAAGCATTGTCCCCTCAGAATGGCTCAGCAGGACCGTGGTTTGATTATTTACAAACGCTCAGGACACTGCATTAATTGAAAGCCTGCCAAGTTTATGTTCTGGATTACCTTGGTATTAGGGAGAAATGTGCGTCGGTCAGTATTGACACAGCAGTCAATGACAACTTCTTCCCTTCATAGACCCTGCTGAGAACTCGAGAGGTGTGCAAAAGCATCGTTTTCAGAGGATGGACGTCCTCAACGTTGTCCAGCCCAGAAAGGCCAATCGTTTCTATGTACTAAAGCAATGACTGCACAGAGATGCAATGACTTCCATATCAAGTTGTGTACTGTATCTTTACAGAGGGATCACGTAAAGCACTGCTGGGCAGCCATTCAGGAGCAAAGTAAGATCCTCACAGGTAAGAAGATGGCTTCATCAGGGTGAGCACACACCTCCTGACATCGCACACTCATACCCCTCTTGCAGACATTCGTAATGTCACTGAGTGAACCCAACTTCCATAGTTCAGCGTCATGCATAGGGAGATTGGGAACTAAGAACGTAATAACATTCAGTCTTAAACGGGGAGAAAATAACAAGCTGCAGAGATGCTAGAAAACCTACGGCAGTTGACAATTAAGACTACTTTTCCCAAAAATTCGCCATTAAATTAAATGCCATTATAATCGTTTCTCCAAAGTGTACGTTACAAAGTTCATGACAAATACTTGTGCCATCCACAAATAACATATTATTATGTTAGTATAATCACTAATTTTGATGAGCAATTCTCCTGAGGCCAAATAATTGTCTGAGATCTAAGGGTCACAGGTGTATTGTCCATTCATCACTGTCATATATGATGTGCCTTTATTGATGTTGCAGATGTGGGAATAAAGGCTACTCTCTGTGGTGAGATTGTGTGAGACTTAATCCAACTGAGGATCCAGATGGGACCTCGTTTTGGTGGGGGAAGGGGGGTGGGAGTTGTAATTTTTGACCCTTGAATGAATGTGGACCTAACATCACATTGATTAGCCATTCAATACCTGAGACTTGGAGAGGAATAAATGTGAAATATATTTACCAAAGTGAGAAGTATATACAGTAATTGCACACCAATGCTACCATTGTGCATTCAAAAATTATTTTTTCTAACCCTACCGCTATACCTAGGTGCAGCCCTGATATCACAGCAAAGGTGGAGGCATCTTGCTGACTTCTATGCCCTGTTGTCTGAGATTACTTTAGCAGGCATCCCCTGGTGGCCCAAGTCCTGGAGAGCCCCGGCCTGCTCAGGGTTTCCTGCTCTGGGGCAGGTGCACCTTCCTCAGCCTGACCTGCTATCATTGATGGGGCCATTGCACAGAGGACCACTTGCTGGAGGATGTCCTTCACCTTTACTTACTGGTACCTGGAATAGAGAGAAGAGAAAATTAGTGTTTGACTAGGCAGACTCCTACATTATACTTGCTCACAGTCATTGCCCACATTGGCCGATGTATACTGGATGCACCGTCACTGGCATGTTGGGCGAGGCCGATCTCGCCTTCCATGCATGAATGATCCCTATCATCTCTCACCAATTCTACAGCCTGTTCCTCGTAGTGGGAGTGTCTCCTCAACTCTGGGGTCCCGCCTCGAGCCTTGGCGGTCTCCCTTTTGTTGTGAGAAATCTTGCCCAAAGACAAATGGATTGGCTGTGAATAGTTCAGAAGCATGTGTTCCTGATGTCTCTACTGAGCCCTCCCCAGAAAGGGATTGAGAGGCTGTTTGTGTATGAACTTACATGAGATGGTGATTCTAGTGTCTGGCACACATTCAATGCCGATGTCCCATCTGCTGGTGTGACATCCGTGTAGACTCTAGCTCTTAGACTGCCTGATGCCCTTACGAGAGTGAGAGTTTGGAGTGAGTATAAGTTTCACTTACGCTGGCGGAGCAGAACAAATCATTCATCCTTTTTCGGCATTGCATGGTCATCCTTTCTTATTTTCCATGGGTGCTGACCTCCCTGGCGACCACCTCCCAGGCAGGCTTGATCAGGTGAGAACACCTACTGCTCCCATCCCAAGGAGAGAGGATCTCCCGCTTTCCTTGGTGGCCTGGAGGAGAATCCCCAGGGAGGTCTTGTTGAATCAAGGTGCTGACGGTTTTGATCTTTTAGGTGCCATAGATTACCTGTCTGGCAGAGCACCTGGCCTGTGGTGAGTGAATGTCTGTGCATGTTTAAATATGGCACTAGGACCTCAACCCCATGAGGTAACAGCAGAGTTGCCCGCCCCACCATGAGATTCACCGAGATCCTCTCTCATGCATAATTAATGAGCTGAAAAAACAGAGGATCGCACCCACCACTGCACTTAAGTCTCCAGAATGGAAAATTCAATGGAAAATAGAAAAAACTCATGTCTCTATTGAGCCTGCAGCTACTGATACAGAGGCAAATTTCCTTCAGTTGCGAGTCTAATGGTGTTTCTTTACCTTCTCCAGGCTGTTTTTCCCTCCTTGAATCTGCCCTCTTTTGTAGTTTGCAACATGAACATTTTCATACTGTTTATAACCCCATACTGATATTTATACGGCTTAATTTCAATTCCTTTGAGTTGTCATAGTTGCTGAAATTGGTGAAACTGCTTTGATTATCCTGTGCTTTTATAAATGTGGGAGAAATAATGCTATGTCCAGTTCACTTTCTTCTGCACATCTGTCTCAGTTGCCTTACAAGTGATTTCAGTTGTATATAATCTCTTGTGTCATATGATACTGCAGGCTGTTTGTGCCTCTGTAATGAAAAGGCTCATGATGATGAGTAATAGGGAAGTGGGTAATATGGGTGTAAGGGAATATGATAGAGGAGCTAAAACAGTTGTAGAGAAATTGAAATATGTCAGCTGATTATAAAACAACTTTTCCAGTACCCCTAGAGAAAGTCCAATGAAGGAGAAAGAACTGTGGTTTAAGGAAGCCGATTTTTTGAACGGCAGTAGAGAGAGGACAACATGCTTTAAAGAGAAAAATGTGTGAATATATTCTGTATGATAAAACCACATGTAGGGGATGTTACTAATGTTGTAAATGAAAACTGAGATTTTGTGATATGTGACTTTTAATTTGTATAATATGCCAGTCAGTTGGTAATCTAACTGTTTTGCCATTATTAAAAAGCTGCCTCAGAGTCTGTTGTTAATCTCTTTGTTGTATCTTTGAGATTTCTTAACTCTAGATGTTCTTTGTTTCCATGTTTTAATCTGCTCTGATTGGTGTGCTCTATTTCCCTTTGTCAAAGGAGAGTCATTCATAGTGTGGTTGGGAATGAACTGCTTTAATTTGGGAGTGGGAGCTATCCCCACATACACAAGCTTCAAATATAGCCAAGCAAGGCTCGCTATCTAATCTAGGCCTGATTCCACCCTTGTTTTCCTGGGTCAGGCATATGCCCTCCTGGAACAGGCAGGCATGATTCCTGAACAGATGCTTTATTCCCAGGATCTGCTCTGGCAATGTTGCTGCTTTAGGCAAGCTCCTAAACTAGAGGATAATGCATTGGATCAGTTGCTTGGCAGGGCCTCAGAGAAACCAGATTCCCAACAAGTGACACCATTGCCCAGCTGGGACTCATCCATGCAACCTTCTGGGAGAGAAAGGAGGTGCATGTCAAATGGATGTGCAGAAATATTGTAGGAAGATTGGGAGGGGAGGACATCTACTGGTAGATTGACTTAAAGCGTAGTTTGTGGGACATTCGTTGAGTGAAGAGCCCTGTGCTGTCTTGGCTCCAGCCAGCTTCATGATTTTGGGCCGTCTCTCTGTATACCTGTTCCTTACACTGGAGTCAGTACCTGGTAGAAACATTAAGGGGTGGAAAGAGTGGGACACAGGTCAATCACCTGAGGCAGAAACAAATTAAAAGCATCTTACAAGTCAGCCATCACAGAATGGCTGGTAGCTGTAGCTGTCTTGTATTTAAAGAAACAGTACATTCTGAGCCAGGATGAACAAGGACCACAACATGTGGTGTGTGCTTTTAAAAAAAAATCTCTACATCTTGACAGAATTGTTGCTCAGCACTAGCAACAAGTTTCAGATTAAGTAAAACAAAAATAATAATGGCTACATATGTTTAATTGTGTCAAAAATTTTCATACAGATAAATATATTTCAATGGGGTGTCCATGGAAACTTAGGATACAAAATATTAACAAACAATGATATAGAGCCCCAGAGTCCAGGCAAAATATATTCCGCTAAAAAAACAAGAACAAGGTAAACACTAACGAGACACCATGTGTTACGGACCGAGATGGGAGGAGTGCGCAGTTAATTCTAGTCTCACTTCTCCATAGGTCGTAACAATTTAAATATTTAATTCACCCACAAAATTGGCCAAAAAGACTCTAACCAGGCTTATTTCAGTAAACGCAAAAAAATTGATTTATTATAAAACAAGCTGCTTTTTAAAAAAATGTTGTTAAACTGGTTAACATATAAGTTGTAGTTTAAAAATGTAACGATTTTCCCTTTCTTTGAAAAACACATGTTGGAACCCCAAAACACACACGCAAACACAAAACAGGACAAAACAAACACAGTCCCCTACAGAGGCTGGAGGATGGAAATGTTTCTTTTAAAAGGATAAAATTCAAAGAGATCTCAACGCTATTGACCAGACAGGATTCTGGTCACAATAGGTTTGGAAGTTCTTTCGGATGGATTTGTTGGTGAAACTGTCCTTGATGACCCATACTTACCACAATATTGCGGACTTTCAAAATAAAACAGATGAGTTATCCTGATGAGACATTTCTGAGGAAAGTTTAACACAAAAAGGAAATATGAAATTAAATTATCAAGGAACGTAAAACATGATAGCGAAATATTTTACAGGCACATAAATAAAAAGAAGGAAAATTGGGATGGGAATGGGGCAGTTAAGGGACAGTCGAGATAAAATCGCAGGTAGTGAGAACAAAATGGCAGGTATATAAAATAATTATTTTTGCTTTGGTAATTACCTGGGAGACGGATCAAGTAGAAATGACATCAGAAGATGAGATTAGAAATCATAAAACTGCATTTAAAATAAAGAGGGAAAACATTCAATAAATTGACCAAACTCAAAGTGGATAAAACCCCTGGTCTGAATGGATTGAATCTGCACATTCTGAAAGAACCTAGGGAAGGGGTAACATATATACATATATTTATTTAAGGTGTGGTGAATAGCTAACATTATGCCTACATTTAATAAGGGAGGAAGAACATGCCCAGGAACTACAGACCAGTCAGCTTAACATGGGTAGAAGGAAATATAATGGAATCCCTACTAAAGCGGGACATAGGAAAACATCTAGAAAGCACAATAATGAATAGTTAACATGGATTTCAAAAGGGAATGTCTTGCTTGACCAACCTCATTGAATTCTTTGAGAGGTAACAGAGAATCGAAAAGGGTAATGTAGTATATGTAACATATCTAGATTTCTAAAAGTACTTTGAAAAGATAACATATAATAGACCATTGAATAAGGTCAGAGCCTGCAGAGCCAAGGAACATCTAGCAGAATGGGTAGCTGGCCGACTGAAAAATGGAAAGCAGAGAGTAGGGGTAAAGAGTAGCAGAAGGTGAGAAATGGTGTTGCAGAAGGATCAGTGCTGGAACCAGTGTTCACAATTTACCTTAAATATTTTGACTTTGAAATCAAAAACACAATTTTTAAATTTGAAGACAACACCAAATTGGGATGGATAATCAATACTGTGGAGGCTTGCAACAAATAACAAGAAGATGCACTTGTGTATTGAGCATACAATAGACAGATGCATTTCAAAATAGATAACTGTGATGTATTGAGCCATAACTTCCGAGCTGCCCAGCTGCATATTTGGGGGGGTAGCCCAAAGATGCACTGAGGAATTCCCATTGGAAGTTTCCAGATGAGGTTTGAATTGCAATTGCCCAGAAATGCAATTTAAGTCGCAAACTTCAGATGGTCCCCACTGGGTTACATCAATAGTTACCCAGGAAAAGTTAGAAGGATTAATACCACTTCTAACTTTTGGGTAACTATTGTACAGACTCCCCCCATAACCTGACACCCCTGCCCCTCCTGGGGACTTGACGCCCCTGCCCCCAATCCGATCTGAAATGCGATCTTCCCCTAAGGCCCGAGTACCCAAAGCCCCTCCCACCAGCACCACCACCACCCGAGGCCCAAGACCCAACAACCCCCTATTTCCCCCGACGCCTGACCTCCTCTAGGCCCGATACCTGACGCCCCCCCCCACACCCGAAGATCTGACGACCCCACCCCCGCCCCGAGGCTCAAGAACGCCTCACCACCCCCGCTCAAAATCGCCAACTGCCCCCCCCCCACCCCCGACCTCTGATTCTCCCCATCTTCCAAATCCTATCCACTTACCTTCTTCCTGGCCTGTCAAAGACCTTTAAATTTCAATGGACCTTTTAATTTACCTGGTTTATGGCAGCTAGTGGCATAAAAAGGGGGTGTGGTCTCCATCGCTTCAGAGTTGGACTTCGATGCTGGGCTCTGGGGACGCGCTGCACTGCTTGGATCTCGCCCGGCTTGGTGTTGAGAGATTGGAAATCAGAAAGGATGTAGAAATTTTCCAATCTCAGCTCCCAGTTTTGTTCTGTTAAATAAGTGGGCAGCAAGCACATTGTCATGGGTGCCACCTGGCTACATTATTCACCTTACTCTTTACTGATATTTGAAAGCGATGGCATGATAAATGTCTTATTCTCTGCACTACATGTAATCACACTCTTTGGGATACTTAATGGATAATTTAATTGATCGTGAAAAAAGTAGAGATGTAGGTCTTGGGCCTCAGAGTGGGTTTGGGTCTCGGGCCTTGGGTGGGTGCGGGGAGGGTGGAGGATCGGGCGAGATAGCATCGGGAAAAAATTGATCTAAGTAATTGGGCATGGAATGGCAATCCAATGCTGATCCCCACTCTGAGGAAGTTATGGCTTATTATATTTTGGTATCAACAATTAGATCACATATTACTTAGAAAACAAGAACCTATATGAGTGGAGGAACAAAGGAAACTGGAAGCACTAATACCCAATTTACTATAAGTTACAACGCACGTGAATAAGGTCATTACAAAAGCAAACCAAACACTCAGGTTTATCTCTGGAGGGATAGAATTGAAAGGAAAAGAAGTTATGCTTGTATGGAACCTGGTTGACCAGACTTGGAGTATTCTGTACAATTCTAATCACCATCATTCTAAAAAAAAAGATATAGAAGCACTAGAAAAGCTGCAAAAGAGTTACAAGGATGACACTAGAACTGCAAGATTATACCTATCAAAAAAGGATGAACAGGCTGAGTCTCCTTTCTCTTGAAAAGGCTGAGGGTGACCTAATAGGTGTCTTGTAAAATTATGAAAGATTTTGACGTAGTTTTTATTTAATCATTTACAGGATCTGGGTATCACTGGCTAGGCCAACATTTATTGCTCATCCCTAATTGCCCCTGAGAAGGTGGTGGTGACCCCATGTGGTGTGCGTACACTCATTGTGCTGTTAGAAAGGGAGTTCCAGGATTTTGATCCAGCTTCAGTGGAGGAAGGGCAATACAGTTCCAAGTCCAGATTGTGTGTGGCTTGGAGGTGAACCCTCATGTGTTCCCATGCATCAGCTGCCCTTGCCCTTCTAGGTGGCAGAGGTCATGGGTTTGTAAGGTACTGTAGAAGGAACCTTGGTGAGTCGTTGCAACGTATCTTGTAAATGGTAAACACTGCTGCCACTCTACATTGGTGGTAGAGGGAGTGAATGTTGTAGGTCGTGGATGTGGTGCCAATCAAGCAGGCTGCTTTATCCTGGATGGTGTTGAGCTTCTTGATTGTTGTTGGAGCTGCACTCATTCAGGCAAGTGGAGAGTATTCCACCACACCCCTGACTTGTGCCATGTCGATGGTCAACAGGTTTTTGAGGAGGCAGGAGGTGAGTTACTCACCACAGAATTCGTAGCCTCTGATCTGCTCTTGTAACCACAGTATTTATATGGCTGGTCCAGCTCAGTTTCTGGCCAATGGTAAATGCCCCCCAGAATTTTGGTAGTGGGAGCTTCAACGATGGTAATGCCATTGAATGTCAAGGGAAGATGGTTAGATTCTCTCTTGTTGGAGGTTGTATTCGCCTGGCACTTGTATGACATGAATGTTACTTGCCATTTATCAGCCCAAGCCTCAATATTGTCCAGGTCTTACTGCATATGGATACAGACTGCTTCTATCTGAGGAGTCATGAATAGTGCTGAACATTGTGCATTCATCAGTGAACATCCCTCCTTCTGATCTTATGATGGAGGAAAAAAGATGAAGATGGTTGGGCCCAAGACAGTACCCTAGGAAATTCCTGCAGTGATGTCCTGGGCTGAGATGATTGGCCTCCAACAACAACCGTCTTCCTTTGTGCTAGGGATGATTCCAACCAGTGGAGTGTTTACCCTTGATTCCCATTGACTTCAGTTTTTCTAGGGCTCCTTGATGCCACACTTGATCAAACGATGTCCAGGGCAGTCACTCTCACCTCACCTCTTGAGTTTAGCTCTTCTGTCCATGTTTGGACATGAAATCAGGAGCTGAGTGGCCCTGGAGGAACCCAAACTTAGTGTCATTGGGCAGGTTATTGTTGATCAAGTGCCATTTAATAGCACTGTCAACAACTCCTTCCATCACTTTGCTGATGATCGAGAGTAGATTGATGGGGTGATAAATGATCGGGTTGGATTTGCCCTGTTTTTTGTGTGCAGGACATACCTGGGCAATTTTCCATGTTGTCGGGTAGATGCCAGTGTTATAGCTGTACTGGAACAGCTTGGCTAAAAGCGCAGCCACTTCTGGAGCAATAGGCTTCAGTATTATTGCTGGAATATTGTCAGAGCCCATAGTCTTTACAGTATCCAGTGCCTTCAGCTGTTTCTAGATATCATGTGGAGTGAATTGGCGGCAGTTTTTTCCCTCTGTTGGTTCCCCACCAGCTGTTGCAGACACAGGCTAGCAACTATGTCCTTTAGGACTCAGCCAGCTCGGTTAGTAGTGTTGCTACTGAGCCACTCCTGGTGGTCATTGAAGTCCTCCACCCAGAGTACATTCTGTGCTCTTGGCATCCTCGGTGCTTCTTGCAAGTGGTGTTCAGCATGGAGGGGCATTGATTTATCATCTGAGGGGGGTGGGGGTTGCGGTAGCTGGTAATCAGCAGGAGGTTTCCTTGTCCATGTTTGACCTCATGCCATGAGACTTCATGGAGTCTGTAGTCAATGTTGAGGACTCTCAAGACATATTTAGGGATGGTGACAGTGATATCGGGGACGTTGTCTGTAAGGTATGATTCCGTGAGTATGACATGTCAGGCTGTTGCTTGTCTAGTCTGTGGGACAGCTCTCTTAATTTTGGCACAAGCCCCCAGAAATTAGGAGGACTTTGCAGGGTTGATAGGGCTGGGTTTGCCATTGTCTTTTCTGGTGTTTAGGTCAATGCCATGTGGTCTGTCTGATTTCATTCCTTTTAGACTTTGTAGCAGTTTGATTCAACTGAATGGCTTCAAAGCCATTTCAGGGGGCATTTAAGAGTCAACCACATTGCTGTGGGTCTGAAGTCACATGTAGGCCTGACCATGTATGGATGGCAGATTTTTTTCCCTAAAGGCCATTAGTGAACCAAATAGATTTTTATAATTGCCAAATGTAGACAGAGTTTTTACACTTTTGTTGGGTTGAGCAAAACTAGATGCCAGAATCTGGACCAGCTACATAAATACTGTTGCTACCAGAACAGGTCAAAGACAGGGTAGTTTGCATCACCTGACTCCCTAAAGCCTGTCCACCAACTACAAGGCACAAGTCAGGAGTGTGATGGAATACTCTCCACTTGCCTCGATGAGTGCAGTTCCAACTACACTCAAGAAGCTTGACACCCTCCAGGACAAAATAGCCCACTTGCTTGGCACCCCATCCTTCACCTTAAAATTCTCTCCCTCCACACTGGCATATGGTTGCTACAGTATGTACCATCTTCAAGATGCACTGCAGCAAATTGCCAAGGCTCCTTTGACAACACCTTCCAAACCATCAAGCTGTTCCAAACTCGGGACCTCAGCCATCGAGAAGAACAAGGGTACCAGGCACATGGGAAGCACCACCGGCCAGTCACCTACCATCCTGATTGAGAAATATATTGCCATTCCTTCATTGTCACTGTGTCAAAATCCTGGAACTCCCTGCCTAACAACATTCTGGGAGTGCTGTACCGCACAGATGGCAGCATGTCAAGGAGGCAGCTAACCACTATGTTTTCAAGGGCAATTAGGGATGAGCAATAAACCCCAGAGACACTAACATTGCATGAACGAATAAAAAAGATAATCACCAACAAATCAAATAGGAAGTCCAGAAAAAACTTTACTGAGAACGGTGAGATTGTGGAACTCACTGCCATAGGGAGTAGTCAAGGTGAAAAGCATAGATGCATTGAAGGGGAAGCTGGATAAGCTTATGAGCGAGAAAGGAATAGAGAGTTATACTGGCAGAATTAGATAAGGAAGGATGGGAAGAGGCTTGAATGGAGCATAGATGCCAGCATAGGCTGGTTGGGTTGAATGTCTGTTTCAATACCCTATATTCTATGTAATTCTTTGTAAAATGTTTTTTAAGAACAGGTTTATCAAATTGCCATCCCATTTAGATTGTTTCCATTTCTAAACCCCTTTGTTTCTTTCCTCTTCTGCTTTTATTTTTTAATATGTTTGTTTGGTAGTTAACCAAGTTATTGACCAATTTAATTTTGTTCTGCCACCCTCCTGGAGACAAGAAGGATCACATGAAACAGGAGGATAAAAACAGCAGAAATAAATCATAGAATGGTTACAGCAAAGGAGGAGGCCAATTGGCCCATCATCTCTGCAAGAACAACTTGGCTAGTCCTACTTCCCTGCCTTTTCCCCATAGTCCTGCAAATTCTTTCTGTTCAGCTAACATAAAAGGGAATCAAAAATACTTTTATGAGCATATAAATAGTAAAAGGGTGGCAACAGGAGGGGTGCAACCAATTAGGGACCAAAAAGAAGATTTACGCATAGCGGCAGAGACATGGCTGAGGCACTAGATGAGTGCTTTGCATTTGTCTTTGCCAAGGAAGAGTATTTTGCCAAAGTTATAGTGAAAAAGGAGTTGTTTGAGACACTGACTGGATGGGCTAAAAATTGATAAAGAGGAAGTATTAGAAAGGCGCTGGCTGTACTTAAAGTCACCAGCACCAGATCAGATGCATCTGAGAATACTGAGGGAAGTAAAGTTAGAAATTGTGGAGGCACTGGGCATAATCTTCCGACCCTGCTTGGATATAGAGGTGGTCCCAGAGGACTGGAGAATTGCAAATGTAACACCCTTGTTCAAAAAAAGGGGTTGGAAAAAATGAGCAACTACAGGTCAGTCAGTTTAACCTCGATGGTCGGAAAGCTTCAAGAAACAATAATCCCGGACAAAATTAACAGTCACTTAGACAAATATAGATTAATTAAGGAAAACCAGCATGGATTTATTATGGACACCTCATGTTTAAATAACTTGATTAGTTTTTTTGATGAGGTAGCAGGGAGGATCAATGAGGGTATTGCAGTTGGTGTGGTGCAAGTTGGTTTCTAAAAGGTCAAAGTGCCACATAAAAGATTTATCAATAAAATTAAATCCCATGGAATAAAAGAGTCAGTGGCAGCACGTATACAAAGTTGGCTGAGTGACAGGAAACAGATTATAGTGGTCAATGGTTTTTTGGACTGGAGGAAGGTAGGTAGTGGAGTTTCCCAAGAAATGTTATGAGAACCACTGATTTTCTTGATCTATA
Source organism: Cetorhinus maximus (assembly GCF_964194155.1). Lineage (NCBI taxonomy): Eukaryota > Metazoa > Chordata > Chondrichthyes > Lamniformes > Cetorhinidae > Cetorhinus > Cetorhinus maximus. The sequence goes on along the minus strand of NC_135892.1, from coordinate 42,232,080 downwards.
GTAATGACCTAGGCTTGGGTGTGCAGGACACAATTTGCAGATGACCCAAAACTTGGATGTATGTTAGCTGTGAGGGGGTTAGAGATAGACTTCATGAGAGCTTAAGCTGGTGGAATGGGCTGACAAATGAAAAATGAAATTTCATGCAGAGAAGTGGGAAGTAATACATTTTGGGAGGAAGAACGAGGAGAGACAATACAAAAACAAGGGTACAATTCTAAAGGATGTGCAGGAGCAATGGAACCTGGTAGGGCATATGTGCACAAATCGTTGAAGGTGGCAGAGCAGGTTGAGAAAGTGTTTCATAAGGCATACAGAATCCTGGACTTTATGGAGGTTATGATGAACCTTTATAAAACACTGGTTTGATCTCAACTGAAGTATTGTGTCCAATTCTGGACAGCACATTTTAGGATGGGTGTGAAGATATTAGGGTGTGGAAAAGTCTGGTTCCAGGGATGACAGACTTCAGTTAAGAGGATACTTTGGAGAAGCTGGGGCTGTTCACCTTAGAGAAGAGAAGGATGAGAGGAGATTTAATCAACGTGTTCAAAATCATGACAGAGCAGATAGACAGAAACTTCCCATTGGCAGAAGGGTTGAGAACTAGAGGACAATGATTTAAAGTGGCAAAAGAACCAAAGGTGACATGATGGAAAACTTCACCAAGAGGCTCGGATCTGGAATGCATTGCCTGAGAGTTTGTTGTAGGCAGATTCAAACGTGGTTTTCAAAATGAAATTCGATAAATTATCTGAAAAGAAAAAAAAAATGCAGGGCTAGGGGAAAAGGCAGGGGAGTGAGGCTAGCTGAGTTGCTTTTGCAGAGATTTGGAATGGACACATCAGAGTGAATGGCCTTCTGTGCTGTAACTATTCTGTGAGCCCATCTCTCAGCCATCTTGCTTTGACTGGGATATTTCAAGCCACCACCAGTGGTCTCAGAGCCAGGTTTGTTGTCCTCCTGAATCTGCGGTTGCTTTAATCTGAGATCTGCACCATTTCCAGTTCCTTTTAGCTCTGACTGTTAGAAGTGCAGGTGAACAAGAGTAAAGCTTTTTACTGCACTACTTTAATGTAAAATTGAACACATTAGATTTCCTGCTGCAGCAGTTAGTCCATTGTAAAACTAATTACCACTTTTACCTCTGCGCTTAGCTTTGAAGGCAGGATCAGGCAGACCCTTTGGAAACAATCTCATGGATCCTACTGTTGAGAAGCCCTGCACACCATTAGGAAGCCATGGTTAAAATGCTGTGTCTAATTTGGGACACTGACCCAGAGAGTCTGGACTGCTCGTTTTTCGGGAAGGGTTTGTAGGCGTTTGGGAATCGGGAAGAAAAAAGTGATTACTGAGCATGGAGGAAGTAGCATCACTCAAAAGTGGCCAGGGGGGTATTTTGTGGGGGTGGGAAGGGAGGCAGCAGGGAGAGGGAAGTCACCAGGGGGATTTAATGGGTGGTGGGAAACTCTTTTGAGTTATCAACAGTCACAGATTGCAACTCTTTCGAGTACAATCACAGTTCTTGGTTTTCCGGGTGTGGGACATGAACCCACAACCCTCTGATTCAAAGGTGAGGGTGCTATGAACTGAGCCACAGCTGACACCTCTGGGTGGTGGGAAGGTGCACTCCTGTTATTTACCACATTTGTGGCAGGTTTTCTGCATGGTTGGTTTTCCTGAGTGCAGCCAGTAACGACTGCCTCAGGGTAAACCAATCTTGGAGCTGGAGATCAAGCAATTGGTGAGCCCCTCATTTACATATGCAAAGGGATTAACAGCTGCTTCAGGCATGCATAAATGATGCCGATTGTTTGTCTTTACCCAGCATAGTGGTGGCACATTTCCAGTTTACCCTTTATGACATTTAGGAGCCTGTGTAGCACCAGTAAATTGGGGCTCTGCAGCTCAATTTTGGAGTTATTGTTTTGGGCAGTATGTCTTGGGGATATGAGCTTTGGCTATCAGGAGAACTAGGGGCTAGAAATTGCTTCTCACTGTGCTGCTACGGAGGCCTAACTGAGTGCAGGCTGCACCACCAGTTGCTTTCTGTGCAGCATAAGGGCAGAAGGTCCATCCCCTGTGTCCACCCAAATAGCTTGAATCCATATTATCCTGACATCACGCAACCAAATTGGCTCATGATGCCCGGATTAAAAACTTAGTTGACAGAAGTCCAGCCCATGAAGTTGTACATCATTCACCAAAGATCAGCTATGCAGCTGCAAAGGGGGACCAGAACTAGGGCTAATTAAAGAACCAGTCCACAAGTTGAAGGTGAGGTCACTGTCAAGTAATTTCTCATTAGGCTCAGTTGGTGGAGCACTTTGCTTTGTTCCTGGAGATGTTTACTGTTAGTTTAGGAATACAGTCAAGGAGGAGTAACAACTACCTGACCCATGTATGGGAGTAATTCTTTTGTTGCTTCCTAATCTTCAGCATGACCAGGAAATTGAACAGAGAAGGCAAGGTCTGCAAGGTCAGAGAGGAGAAAAATGGAACAGAAGGAGGCAAGGAGACGACATCCTGGACCCCGTGCAAACTGGATGGAATGTCAAGCAGTGGATTATGGGGCTCCACTTTCATTTAAAACAACTACAACTCCCATCCTGGACTCACCATTTACCAACCTTCACAAAGCATCTTTCTGCAACAAGACATCTAATTATACAAACAATTACCCTCAAGCAACCCGTTAGTGCCTGCCTGGCAGGTGGCCTTGCCTGACCTAGTGCTCCTATGTAGTGCTACCCCATTGGCTGTAGCATGCCACTTGGAAGGCTCCTGACTTTGAGTAGGGGCAGCTGCGGTTGGCCTTACAAGGTACCCATGACCAGCTCTTGGCCTGGCTTTGGACAGTACCACCTCAGCATAGGCAGCAGCAATTTGGGTTGGCTTGCTGAGAAGTGCCAAAAGGGTTTTCCCAGATTGCCAATGGTGAGAGCACAAATGCTGTCAGCCTGAAAGAGGTTTGGGGGCTCCTGTTCCATGGCTCCACTGGCACTCCCCTGGGATGGCACTTCAGCAAACCTAATAATCTGCTCAAGCATATTTTGCTGGATTGTTCTGAGAGCCTGAGACCCCTTGTTCGAGACCCCCCCCAGCCAGAAGAAACATCATCCTTGCATCCAGCCTGTCCAGCCCTGTCAGAATTTTATACGTTTCAATGAGATCTCCTCTCATTCTTCTAAACTCCAGTGAACACAGGCCTAGCGTACCCAATCTCTCCTCATATGACAATCCTGCCATCCCAGGAATCAGTCTGGTGAACCCTCACTGTACTCCTTCTATGTCAAGTATACCCTTTTTTAGGTAAGGAGACCAAAACTTCACACAATACTCAAGGTGTGGTCTCACCAAGGCCCTGTGCAGCTGCAGTAAGACATCCTTGCTCCTGTACTCAAATCCTCTTGCAATGAAGGCCAACATACCATTTGCCTTCCTAACTGCTTGCTGCACCTGCATGCTTGCTTTCAGTGACTGGTGTACAAGGACACCTAAGTCCCTTTGTACATCAACACTTCCCAACCTATCGCCATTTAAATAATACTCTGCCCTTCTGTTTTTCCTGCTGAAGTGGGCAACGTCACACTTTTCCACGTTATACTGCATCTGCCATGTATTTGCCCATTCACTCAACTTGTCTAAATCGCCTTGAAGCCTCTTTACATCCTCCTCACCACTCACATTCCCATCTAGTATTGTGTCGTCAGCAAACTTTTGGTTCCCTCATCCAAATCATTTATATATATATATATATATATATATATATAATATATATATATTGTGAATAGCTGGGGCCCAACCACTAATTCCTGCAATACCCCACTAGTCACCACCTGCCATTCTGAAAAAGACCCATTTACTCCTACTCTGTCCTGTCTGTTAACCAATTCTCAATCCATGCCAATATATTACCCCCAGTTCCATGTGCTTTAATTTTGCATGCTAATCTCTTATGTGGGACTTTATCAAAAGCTTTCTGAAAATCCAAATACACCATATCCACTGGTTCACCTTTATCTATTCTGCCAGTCACGTCCTCATAACACTCCAGTAGGTTTGTCAAACATGATTTCCCTTTCATAAATCCATGTTGACTTTGTCTAGTCCCATTGATATTTTCTAAGTGTCCTGTTATCACATCGTTTAGAATAGACTGTAGCATTTTCCCTACTACTGATGTTAGGCTAACCGGTCTGTAATTCTGTTTTCTTCCTTTTTTAAATAGTGGGGTTACATTTTCCACCCTGCAATCTGCCAGGACTGTCCCAGAATCTACATAATTTTGGAAGGCAACAACCAACACATTCACTATTTTCTGACCACCTCCTTTAATACCCTGGGATGTAGATTATCAGGCCCTGTGGACTTATTGGCTTTCAGTCCCATTAATTTCTCCAGCACTATTGTTTTAGTAATACTAATTTCCTTCAATTCCTCCTTCTCACCCCTTGGTTCCCTAGCGTTCCTGGGAAGTAATTTGTGTCTTCTATGAAGAAGGAACTAAAGTAATTGTTTAATTGCTCTGCCATTTCCTTGTTCTCTATTCTAAGTTCTCCCATTTTGGAATGTAAGGAACCTGCATTCGCCTTCATTAATCTTTATCTTTTTACGTACTTATAAAAATTTATACCATCCGCTTTTTTGTTCCTTGCAAGTTTATTCTCATACTCTATTTTCCCTATTTTTCCCCTCTTTATCAATCTCTTGGTCCTCCTTTGCTGAATTCTAAACTGCTCCCAATCCTCAGGCTTGCTACTTTTTCTAGCAACTTTATATGACTCCTCTTTGGATCTAATACTATCCTTAATTTGTTTTGCTGGCCGCTTTACTTGTTATGCTTTGGCACCATAAAGGAATGTATAACTGTTGCAATGCATGTATTTGTTCCTTAATATTAGCCATTGCCTAAACACCATCTTGCCTTTTAATGAAGTTTCCCAATGTATTGTTGCCAACTCACCCCTCATACCTTTGTAGTTTCCATTGTTTAGATTTAGAACCCTAGTTTTGGATTAGACTACTTCACTTTCCATCCTAATGAGAAATTCTATCATGATACGGTCACTCTTCCCTAAAGGACCCCGCACATTAAGATTATTAATTAACCCCTTCTCATTGCACAATACCAAATCTAGGATAGCCTGTTCCCTAGTTGGTTCCTTGACATACTGGTCTAAAGAACCATCTCGTACACACTCCAGGAATTTATCTGCCACAGTATTATTGCTAATTTGGTTTGCCCAGTCTATATAAAGTCACCCATGATTCATGTAGCACCTTGTTACATGCATCTCTAATTTCCTGTTTAATGCCGCCCCCTACCTTACCACTACTGTTTGGAGGCCTATAGTCATCTCCCACTAATGTTTCCTTTCCCTTTTTGTTTCTTAGCTCCACCCAGACTGATTCTACATCTAGATTTTCTGAGCCAATATCCTTTCTCAATATTGCACTGATTTCATCTTAAGTAACAATGGCACCAGCCTCCTTTTCCTTTTGCCAGCCCTTTCTAAATATTGAGTACTCTTGGATATTCAGTTCCCAGTCTTGATCATGCTTCAGCCATGTTTCCATAATCGCAACCATATCATATCCGTTTACATCTATTTGCACTGTTAATTCATCTACCTTATTGCGAATGTTCCATGCATTCAGTTACAGTGTCTTTAAATTTGTCTTTAACATTTCTACACATTTTTTTGTACTATGGCCCTATTTGCTGCTAACCCTCGTTTCCTTTGCCTTCCACTTTTGCTTTCTACTTTTCTTGTCTTTCATTTCTATCTTTGTTTCTTTCTTGTGCCTTCTTGCTCAGGTTCCCATTCCCCCTGCCAGTCTAGTTTAAACCTTCCCTCACAGTACTAGCAAATTCCCCTGCAAGAACATTGGTCCTGGTCCTGCTGGGGTTTTAACCGTCCAGCTTGTACAGGTCCCATCTTCCCCAGCATCATTCACAATGCCTCAGGAATCTAATTCCTTCCCTCCTACATCTCTCCAGCCAAACATTCATCTCCTATTCCTGATCTCGTTAGCATGTGCTGCTGGGAGTAATCCTGAGACTACCTTTGAGGTCCTGTTTCTTAATTTATTTCCTAGTTCCCTGTATTCTGCTTTCAGGACCTCATCCCTCTTTTTACCTAAGTGGTTGATACTGATATGGATCGCGACTTCTGGCTGTTCACCCTCCGCCTTCAGCACCTCATCAGCCGCATTAACATCTATCTGTTCCCCTTACGATAAAATCCCCTATCACTATTGCTCTCCTACTCTTTATTCTCCCCCCGCCCCCCGCCCAACCCCCGTGCGGCTGAGCCAGTTGTGGTGCCGTGGACTTCGCTCTTTCTACACTCCCCTGAGAAATCATCTACCCCGTATCCAGTATCCAAAACACAAAATCTGTTGGAGGGGGAGATGGACCCATGGGACTCCAGCACCTCCTGCCTAGTGCTTTTACGCTGCCTGGTGATCACCCATTCCCTTTCTGCCTGTACACTCTTTATCTGCACTGTGACTGCCTCACTGTACGTGCTATCCACGAAGATCTCAGCCTTGTGGATACTCCACAGTGACTGCAGATGCAGCTCCAGCTCCAAAATGCGGATTTCGAGTAGCTATAACTGGAGACACTTCCTGCAAACATCGTCGCCCTGGATTCCCTGATTTACCAAATTGCACAGGAGGAGCATTCTACGATGCTGAGCTGCCCTGCCATAACTTACCCTTAATTTACTCCCTTTACTTTTACTTACTCAAGTTTTAAGAATATTAAATATATACTAAGAACCTTACTTTGCTACTTATACTTTAAACACTACTTAATCTAAATTAATCTTATTATGAAGACAACCATACAGCTACCAATAAATTGTACCAGTATTAAAAGATAAATAAACACAAGTAAAATACTCGCCAACCAATCACTTACTGAGTTGCCTATGAAAATCACACTTGATTTTCTCCAAATCTGGTCAGTCCACTGGGATCTAAACCAACAGCAACAGCTCTTTTATCCTCCCGGCTCTGCTCTTTCTCGTGCTTTTTTATCCTCCTGGCTCTGCTCTTTTATCCTCCTGGCTCCGCTCTTTCTCGCGGTCTTTTATCCTGCTGGCTCTGCTGTTTCATCCTCCCGGCTCCCTTGGCTTGGCTGCAACCATTTATGCCTGGTGACTAACATTGTGCTGACTGTGACTCTGTACACTACCCTCTTAAAATCCTTACCGTGCCAGTATCTGAGCCGGTGTTTGCGAGTGTAAGATCAACTGACAATGCGTCCTCATCACTTTTGTGGGGTAGCTCTTCCTCTTCATCCTGCTCCTGCTGAGGCTGTCCAAGTGCCAGTTCTTCTATATGTGAAAGCAAATAAGCAGGAGAGGTAGGTTGGGGTAGGGAAGTGTGTGAGAAGGAAAGCAGGCATTCCATGATCACACGATCCTCAGTTTCCACGATGCCACAAGTCAGAATGAGGGTGATGAAGGATTTGGAAAAGGTTTAAGGCTGTCACTTGCCATCATTCTGGACAGTCTGTCCTGTATCAGATGCCACAGGCTGTGTTGCCTTAAGCCCCATGATGTGTAGCACCATCCCCTCCAGGGGCTCAGAAGTTGGATTCGTGGATACTGGCAACGTTGGTAGATCTGTGGCTGAGGCGGAGTATGTGAATGTTAGGTGTGAGTCCTGGGATTTGATGATGGGGGTGTGGTGCATTACGCAAAGTGAGAAGCTGCTAATGTAATGAGCACAAGATGTTGTGAGGATGCATTCACTGATTTTGTCCATCCATTCAAAGTCATTGCATTTTTTCCTGCATTGCTTCACGATCATGATGCCAGACTCCAAGCATTTACCACCCAGACAATGTGTTCCCATTCCCTCTTCAGGCTGTTTCTTGAGGGCTTGTTTCCCACCCAGGAGAATACTGCCTCCCTCCTGGGTCACCTTGGTGACCAGGGTATCTAGTGCAATGCCAGAAAACTGGAGAACCCCTCTACCTTGCCTGCGACAACATCTTTCCAATGCTTCCAAATGATTTTCCATCATCCATGAGTTCAGGTTTGCAGCCTCCCTTTAACAGGCAGAAAACCTTTAAGAGGAGAGCTAGCTGACGAGTGTACATGATCATCAAATAACCCTGCTGGGCCCCCCTGCTGTGTGCAGAGACCTCAGGCAACATGGAGAGGAAGGGAACATTGCCAAAGCCACTTGGCCCAACATTACTATCAGTCAAATAAGATGGGTAGAAGAAAATTGCATTCTGCCCACTTTGATTTCAGAAGGCTTGAGCAGGTTGTGATTCATGTCCCCTGCACCCCAAATCCTGGGCAAAACGAAATTCTACCTCCTAGGTTACTTTTCATTAGAACAAAGAAGGATAAGAGAAGGGAGAGAGAAAATATGATTTTTTTAATAAGGTAAATAGTGAAAAACATTTTACTAGTCAGCGAGTTGGTGGGGCATATGTTGAAGATCATCACTAAAAGAACAAAGGTTAGAATTTATTTTATCCAGTTGTGTTTTAGGACATATAAACTGTGGTGCAAGCAAAATCCATAATAACTTTAAAAAGGAACTGAATAAATATTTCAAAAACAAAATAATGGGTATGATGAGAGGACTGGTCAATGTGAATAGATCAGTAGCTCTTTCAGGTGCAATAGGCTGAATGATCTCATTCCATGCTGTAGGATTCTATATTCCTCACTTGTAAACACGCTTTTCCAATCAGTCTAATTTCCTCCCTGTCTTCCATCTGCATATTTTTGGTTTTCTGCACCATCACTGTGCTCTTACCAGCCTTTGCATTTTGTTCTCACCCTGAAATTACTGTGTTTTAATGTGCATCTATATGCAGGGCAGAAGAAATGTATTGATAACAAGTCAAGTGGCACATCATGTGGGATCTGCCTGCTCTCCCTTACATTATGCAACGACAGGCCTTTCATCTTTTTGCTTTCCATTGACATTATGATCAATAACAAGAACAGACTAAAGAATCTAATCCACTGCAGCTTCTGAGATATTCAAAATTTTATCTCCTGCATCTTTATCTTGCTTTACCTGACATTTAAGCAATATGTATAGCATCTCTAATCTTGATTCTTTCCACTCTCAAGTGTTGTTCATCATTGAATTTCAAATCTTTGAGTCCTGGTCCTTCCAACTTAACAACTTAAATTTTCTACTCCCAATTTAAATTTTAAAAAAAAGCTACATGATCTTTAATTTGTGCTCACCTTAGCTCTCTTCAGTCATCTAACGTTGATACTGTGCCTAAAAATCTCTGTCCCTCACTTCACTAACATCATCTGATATCTATCACTCTGCTAACTTTGATAACTCTCAACCTTTGAAAACTCTGGAATTTCAAATGCAAAACGAAATCCGGCAATGTCATCTACAAACTACAAGTGTCATCTGTGGCTTGGAGATACCATCATTGCCTCTGAGTCAGATTGTTGTGGGTTCAAGTCCATTTTACAAATTTTAGCACGTAATTTTAGCTAACATCATCCAAAAGAACAGCGTTAGTTTTGACATATACCCTTGTGACACCGAGTTCTACCTCAGGACCACCTCTCTCAATTCCTTCACTGCTGCTAAATTATCAAACTGCTTATCTGACATCCAGTATTGGATGAGCAGAAGTTTCCTCCAGTTAAATATTAGGAAGGCTGAAGCCATTGTCCTTGGTCCCTGCTCCAAACTCTATTCCCCAGCTGTCTCCCTGGTAACTGTCTGAGACTGAACCAGATTGTTTGCAACCTGGGTGTCATATTTGACCCCAAGATGAGCTTCCAACCACAAATCCACAGCATCACTAAGACTGCCAATTTCTACCCCTGTAGCTTCGCCTGACTTCATCACTACCTCAGCTCATCTGGTACTGAAACCCTTATTCATGTCATTGTTACCTCTAGGCTTGAGTATTCCAATGCACTTCTGGCTGGTCCCCCATTTTTACCCTTCCATGTTCTACCCTTTGTACAGTTCAGTTAATTCAAAATTCTGTTGCCTATATTCTTTCTTGCACCAAGTCTTTTATCACCACTGTGCTTGCTGACCGACATCAGCTCCTGGTCAGGCAACACCTTAATTTTACACAGAGATAAAAACAAAAAACTGCGGATGCTGGAAATCTAAAACAAAAACAGAAACAGAAATACCTGGAAAAACTCAGTAGGTTTGGCAGCATCGGCGGAGAAGAGCACAGTTGACGTTTCGAGTCCTCATGACCCTTCAACAGAACTAAGTAAAAATAGGAAAGGGGTGAAATATAAGCAAGTTTAAGGGGGAGGGGTTTGTTGGGACAAGCAGCCAGTGATAGGAGGAGGTAACCAAAAGATGTCACAGAATAAAGAACAAAGAGGTGTTGAAGGTGGTGATATTATCTAAAGCATGTGTTACTTAAGAGTAGAGGGCAGGACAAGCAAGGTACAGATAGCTCTAGTGGGGGTGGGGTGAAATAATACTAAAAGGGCATAAAAGGTATAGATAAACAATGGGTGGAAATACATATAAAAATAGTGGAAATAGGTGGGAAAAGAAAAATCTATATGAATTATTGGAAAAAGCAAAAAGGAGGGGGAAGAGACGGCAAGGGGGTGGGGATGGAGGAGAGAGTTCAAGATCTAAAATTGTTGAACTCAATATTCAGTCCGGAAGGCTGTAAAGTGCCTAGTCGGAAGATGAGGTGCTGTTCCTCCAGTTTGCGTTGAGCTTCACTGGAACAATGCAGCAAGCCAAGGACAGACATGTGGGCAAGAGAGCAGGGTGGAGTGTTGAAATGGCAAGCGACAGGGAGGTCTGGGTAATGCTTGCGGACAGACCGAAGGTGTTCTGCAAAGCGGTCACCCAGTCTGCGTTTGGTCTCTCCGATGTAGAGGAAACCGCATTGGGAGCAACGAATGCAGTAGATTAAGTTGAGGGAAGTGCACATGAAATGCTGCTTCACTTGAAAGGAGTGTTTGGGTCCTTGGACAGTGAGGAGAGAGGAAGTGAAGGGGCAGGTGTTGCATCTTCTGCGTTTGCATGGGGAGGTGCTGTGGGAGGGGGGTTGAGGAGTAGGGGGTGATGGAGGAGTGGACCAGGGTGTCACGGAGGGAACGATCCCTATGGAATGCCGCCAGGGGGGGTGTAGGGAAGATGTGTTTGGTGGTGGCATCATGCTGGAGTTGGCGGAAATGGTGGAGGATGATCCTTTGAATGCAGAGGCTGGTGGGGTGATAAGTGAGGACAACGGGGACCCTATCATGTTTCTGGGAGGGAGGAGAAGGTGTGAGGGCGGATACCCTCCCAGAAACATGTTAGGGTCCCCCTTGTCCTCACTTATCACCCCTCCAGCCTCCGCATTCAAAGGATCATCCTTCACCATTTCCGCCAACTCCAGCATGATGCCACCACCAAACACATCTTCCCTTCACCCCACCCCGGCGGCATTCCATAGGGATCGTTCCCTCCGTGACACCCTGGTCCACTCCTCCATCACCCCCTACTCCTCAACCCCCTCCCACGGCACCTCCCCATGCAAACGCAGAAGATGCAACACCTGCCCCTTCACTTCCTCTCTCCTCACTGTCCAAGGACCCAAACACTCCTTTCAAGTGAAGCAGCATTTCACTTGCACTTACCTCAACTTAGTCTACTGCATTCATTGCTCCCAATGCAGTTTCTTCTACATTGGAGAGACCAAACGCAGACTGTGTGACTGCTTTGCAGAACACCTTTGGTCTGTCCGCAAGCATTACCCAGACCTCCCTGTCGCTTGCCATTTCAACACTCCACCCTGCTCTCTTGCCCACATGTCTGTCCTTGGCTTACTGCATTGTTCCAGTGAAGCTCAACGCAAACTGGAGGAACAGCACCTCATCTTCCGACTAGGCACTTTACAGCCTTCCGGACTGAATATTGAGTTCAACAATCTTAGATCTTGAACACTCTCCTCCATCCCCACCCCCTTTCCATCTCTTCCCCCTCCTTTTTGCTTTTTCCAATAATTTATATAGATTTTTCTTTTCCCACCTATTTACATTATTTTTAAATGTATTTCCACCCATTGTTTATCTATGCCTTTTATGCCCTTTTAGTATTATTTCACCCCACCCCCACTAGAGCTATCTGTACCTTGCTTGTCCTGCTTCCTGCTCTCAACTTTTAATTAGCACATTCCTTTAGATAATATCACCACCTTCAACACCTCTTTGTTCTTTACTCTGTGACATCTTTTGGTTATCTCCTCCAATCACTGGCTGCTTGTCCCAACAAAAACCCCCTCTCCCCTCCCCTCTTAAACCAGATTATATTTCACCCCTTTCCTATTTTTACTTAGTTCTATCGAAGGGTCATGAGGACTTGAAATGTCAACTGTGCTCTTCTCCGCCGATGCTGCCAGACCTGCTGAGTTTTTCCAGGTATTTCTGTTTCTGTTTTTGTTTACCTTAATTTTACCATCTTTGTGTTCAGATCCTCCCCTAGCCTGGTCCCTCCCTATCTCTGTTAATCTCTTCCATATCCACAACCCTCCAAGATAACTGCATTCATCTAATTCCAGCTTGAGTATCCCCAGTTTTAATCACTCCACCATTGATGACCATTCAGCTACCTAGGACCTAAGCTCTAGAGTCCTGTCCCTGAACACATCTGCCCGGTCAGCCATGGCTCAGGGAGTAGCATTTTCACTTCTGAATTGTAAGGTACGTGATTCAAGCCCCACTCCAAGGCTTGAGCATAAAAATCAAGGCTGACACTCCAGTGCAATGCTGAATGAGTACTACATTATTGGAGGTGCCGTCTTTCAGATGAGATTGTAACTAAGGCTGCATCTGCCTGCTCGGGTGGTTGTAAAAGATCCCATGGCACTATTTCAATGAAGAGTAGGGGAGTTAGCTGTGTGCAAATTGTCTGCCACAATTCCTACATTACAACAGTGCACTTCAAAAAAAACGTACTTCATTGACTATAAAGCGTTTTGAGACATCCCATGGCCTTGAAAAGTGCTATATAAATGCAAGTCTTTTGCTTTCTCTCTTCCTTTATGACGCTTCTTAAAGTCTACAACTTTGAGCATGTGTCTAAACATCTGCTCTAATATCACAATGTGTTTTGGCATTCAGTTTTGCTTTGTATCGCTTCTGTGAAGTGCTTTGGAAGATACTATGATTGCAGTTCTGCATGAGTGCTACATTGTTGGAGATGCTGGCCTGGATTTTCGCCAAGTTTGAACGACTCAGGAACTCTTTAAAAATTGACATGAGATAATGGTGTGGGTAGCCCACCTGCACATAGCACTCTTGCCCTTGCTGGATCCATTTTGGAGGTAGGCAGTTTAAACCTGCAATTTTACTGAAGCTAGACTCCTTTAGTAACTAGACATGGTTTATTGCCTTTCAGAAGAGGTGTGAGCCATGGTTGAGGCCCAGTCCCAAGTGGGGAACCAAAAAAAAGTCACCAGCTCCTGGAATTCTTTCATGGACAGGCTTTCAAATACAAAAAACGTGTTCTTTCAATGTCAATAGTTAGATGTGTTTTACTGCAGTGATTGGGATATCTAGTATAATAATGTGAAGTGATTTAAATGTGCAAAGTACTTTTGAAATGAAAGAAACATTCAACAGTTGTCAGAGAAAAAAATACGGCCCAACTGCTCGTGGGCTGCTTTGATTGACAGGCCATCTGATGTAGCTTAAAATTTGTCATCTGTTTTTGCAAAATAGGATCTGTTATCTAGGAGCTAAAATGGTCTATTCTGACAGCTGTGATCATTATGAATGATTGGTTGAGCTTTGAAAGGTCCAGAACAACTTACCTCAGGAGAAGGCTGTATAGACAGACTGATTGACAGTTTTAAGAGGTTATTAAAGAATTAACTGTCTTTTATATAATTAGTAAAATAGATGTTTGTTTCTACAACAGATTAACCACTTAAGGGGACTTATTTATTTTTTAAATGGCTTTTTTTTCAGTGTTTTTTCAGTATGATATGTTTGAATGAAATTAGATTGCTAGAAGTTTATTTGTTTATTTATTTCAAAGAAATCCAGAAGTCTGCCCATAGTGGATGAGTGCCTATAGCGAATACATGGGGAGTTTGAGGGGACATGGGGGATATGCAGTTTGAATCAGACATGGCAACCTGGAGGATTTGTCGAATTGTGGCACAAATTAAAATCCTTCAATGCTAAATAGAAGAAAGACTTGCATTTATATACCACCATTCATGACCTCAAATTGTCCCAAAGCATTTTATAGTCAATTAAGTGCTTTTTTTGAAGTGTAGTCACTGTTGTAATGTAAGAAGCACCACAAGTTTTCACAAATGCCAATGAGTTAATGGCCAGACAATCTGAGCTTGGGTATCTCCTAGAGTATTTACAAAGTGCATTTACATTCTCAGTCTGTAAAATGTGCAATTTTCAAAAGCAATTAAAGTCTCTTTTGGCAGAAACACATCACCTTCAGCAAGCTGATAATCGGGTTGGTTGATGAATAGATATTTGCCAGGACACTGGGGAGAAGTCTCCTGATGTTGTTGGAAATAAAGCTATGTTCACTCAAGAAGATATAAATGTCTTGGTTTAATGTTTCATCCAAAAGATGACATGTCTGACAGGACTCCTTTAAAACTACGCTGGAATGTCAGCCTAGTGCTCAAGTCTCTGGAGAGGGCTTGAATCAATGATTTTTGACTTAGGTTCTGGTTCTTCTGGTATCAAACTTCCCAAAACAGCATTACAGATACATTTTGCCCAATGTAAATGAAGCTTACCATTTAATGTAATCTTATGTGAAGCTATACTTCAAATAGGGCTGGATTATGGCTACCGAGGTAGGTAGTTAGAGTTAGGAAATTTGAAGAATTTCTGAAGAAGAGTCATATGGACTTAATGTTAACTTTGTTTCTCTCTCCACAGATGCTGTCAGACCTGCTGAGTTTTTCCAGCATTTTCTGTTTTTATTATAGGAAATTTCCCAACTCGCTGGGCCTGCCTTCATTTGAAAAGTACCCTGAAATGTGCAATTTCCGCTTTGGGTGTTGTGGGGGGGAAGGGTGCTGGTGTGGTGGAGATACAGTTGGACATACCGACCATGGTAGCCAAGTGTAGTTGGTCACAGGGCAAGAGTGCAGAGGTGAGCTGGTTACAAGTCCTGCCTTGGTTCTCTGGGACTTCATCAAAGTTGTCAGGCCCTCTAACCCTCACTACTCACGATCCCATCCATCACCTTCCCACCACCACCCCCGCCGCTGCCCCCTCCCACCCCCCAAAACACCATGTGGCCCCTCGCATTCTCCATGCCATCTCCATAGCCACTCGCCCAGTGGACAGACCTCAGGAACCATGTGGAGATGGAAAAATAGCTTCTAACAATCTTATACAACTCTCACTCTTACACACTTGATACTGAATTAATGTTCAGTTCATAGAACTGATTCTCTAAGTTTTTAAATATCCTCAAGTGGCCATCTCTTCTAAAATATAAACTTCTATTCAGACCATACATCAAAGGCAAGCTAATCCTTTAACTGACTCTTTAAACTGTCAATCAAATTGTGAACTCTGAATACCCTGCTGAGATAATTGTAGCTTTTGAAACTCAGCCAAGTTTTCATGATGACATAATGATAGCCGTTGGGGAAATGTCAAAAAAGAGCTCTCTTGAAGCTGCGCAACTTTTTTTCCCCTAACCTTGCCTGTCAGCCAAAGCAGTCCAGCAGAGAGTTTATTTTTTAAACTCTCACTGACAGCAGCAGCCTGACTATTTTTAAGTATTAAGAGTGAGGCATTTTAAAAATCTTCAGATCATGACAATTATATAGACCTTATCTGCCCTTCAAGAGCGTTTGGGTCTACTCTTATCAGTTTATGACCCTACCATCGCAGGTCCAAGCCCTTGCAAAACGGGGTCTGTTTAAACTCCGCAATGAGTTGAAATGCCCTGAGGAGTTTGAGTTCTCTTCCTATGTGAATCCACACCCTGCTCCCTTGCCCCGCTAGCAAAAATTGTGTCTGTTGGAAATGAGGGCATGACCTCTGTAACTGAGTCTCACCCCCCATTTTTCAAGGCCCCGATTCTGCGAAAATCCAGCCCCTACTGTCTCTCTCTGGAATCAATGGTCCTTGATGCATTCTAATGAGGGTTGTAATTAGGTCTATAGAAATATAGAACACCCCCGCCCCCCCACCCCCACCCCCCACCCCCGTTGATCTTAACCAAATGAACACATAAGATTATCTACCTGTCTAGAAGAAATAGATCTTTCACCTCCATCATAAGGATAATGGCTCACTGCTAATCTTTTGCTGGATGTACCTTCTGTGATCAGAGACAATTGAGAAACACCAGGGAGTTTCTTTATAGCACCATTAAAGAAGGGCAATGTGCTTCTTCCCAAAATTTAATCTTAAAGGGACAGGCATACAGTGATTTTTCTTGTTGGAGTTGTAATTTTATCCACTGTATGTGGAGCAAATCTTAATCCAGAAAGGAAGGGCTATCATACCTAGGGATAAGTAAGCTATATTTTTTAATTATTCAGGTGAATGTGCAAGTATTTAAGGTTGATAACACACTAGATCTGCTCCATTGTCTCATATATTTTAATTTTATCATTACATTCTTTTCAGTGGGGTTGACTGGGGTGTACTCCAAACCTAATCTAGTCATTTTATAATCTTAAATGCTGAGAGTTTTAGCATTTTTTAAATGAGAATGTATTAATCTTACAGCACACTTATTAAAGAAGATCGGTAGTCTCTAATTTGCAAGTTTATTTTCTCCCAGATTTCTTTTATATGGCAAACTCAATTGAGAATGAAGATAATATATTGACAGATCAACTAAAATAATCCTGTTCATTTCTATTGCTAGAAAAGGGTATGGAATGAAATGCAATTTAATTGAATGATAAACAGGCTAGTGATCCAAAATTTGTCTTGGGTATTGGTTAAGTTAATTAAAACTATCCCAGGTTAGAAATGGGAACTAGGCAAATCTTTTCTTTTTTAACAAGAAGCAAACTCTGTAAAAGGATGGTTTATAACCTGATCCTATAATTTTTTTTCCTCCTTCAGAACGATTTGATCACCACTGTCCCTGGGTAGGCAACTGCGTGGGAAAAAGGAACTACAGATTTTTTTATATGTTTATTTTGTCACTGTCATTTCTGACAGTCTTCATCTTCGCTTTCGTCATCACACATATCATTCTCCGTAAGTACTGTTTTAGGTTAGAATGTTTGCTGCAGCAATTTAGTGTGCTCTTGTTAGCCCATCTCTCTTGATTTTCTAAAATGAAGCCAATTACACAATTTGATGATTCAGAAAACTGTCTTGGGTTGGACTGCAGGTGGGATCAGTTTAGAGTGATTTATGGACCCATATGCCTGGAATACTGTAGCTTTCAGGTCATAAGATCAGGACTGTATATATAAATGAAAAGGTATTCACTGGATCATTAGTTTATAGATCCCACTGAAGCAGCAGTTTGTTTTGAAATATTTTCAATCAAAATTAATGTAACCTTTTTTCCTAAGAAAAGGCTTAATGGTAGAATAATATTGAATGGAGAAAGTAGTAGAAATTAACATGAATGCAAGCAAGCTTAATGTTTGTTTTCATTTGACAAAGTTATGCTTAGCTCTTTCATTGCGTCACAGGATCTTTGAACTGAATCTGATTGTAATTGAGTGACTGCATATTTTATGAATTTTGTATGTAAGTGCTCTTCAGGTAAAAGAGCATCCCGTACTCGGAAGAGTAGCTGTTATATTTCTCACATCAGCCATCTTATGGCCTTTTGACTGATATTGGCAAATCAATGATAAAGTTCTGTGCTATGGGCACATGCACCGTGGTGCTGGATTATGACAGCCAAAATTCAATTCACAAAGGCACAGTCCACAAACAGAGGAGACAATTATTCATCGATCAAGCCTAGATTTGAATCCAGTCCTGGAAGTGAAAGGCCATTGTCTAACCCAGCCCCTCTGCAGTTTTAATTTTAAACAGACTAGGATCTGGAATGCACTGCCTGAGTGGGGTGGAGGCAGGTTCAATTGAGGCATTCAAGAGGGAATTGGATAGTTTTCTGAAAAGGAAGAATGTGGAGGGTTACAGGCAGAAGGTGGGGGAGTGGCGCTAGGTAATTTATCCCTATGAAGAGCCAGCATAGACACAATGGGCCAAATGGCCTCCTCCTGTGCTGTAACAATTCTGTGATTCTGTGATAATCGCCTTTAAATGCAATATTGCTGACTCTTTTAACTTGTAGTAATAATAATGGATCCCTATTTGACATCAAGCGTATGAGATCTGTTTTGATCTGTCTGAAAACTTACACAACAAGGTATTATTTTTTTCCCTGTAATAACCCATGGCATTTTTAGTTTTACTGGCTAAGTTAATAAACAGTGTTAAAATAAATGTTATTTTGTTAACTTGCTCCATCAATGACCTGGATAAGAACTTCACTACCAGTCTTATCACCATATTGACATTAATTACCCATTCTTTCATTACACAAGCAACACTGATATTACTATCTGTAAACATACCAGTATTCTTTAATGCTAAATGAGTTGAGTTTCAACTAGAGTTCTAGAACTTGAGTGCGCAAACTGGAGAAGAGGGCTAAGAAGTGCCCTAAGTCAAGGGTGAGCCCCAGGCCCTGGCATCTGGGCCTGGAAGCTCGGGTAAATCAGTCCATTTCTTCTTTCATCTCATATTTGCTGCATCGTCCTGTTTAGAAAGGGTTGTCCTTAATGCCTCATTGGTGGATAAATCCTACAACACAAAACCAAGGTTGGTTTATTCTAGAAGCTTGAGATATATCCGGATTAATGGAGACATTGATTTAAACAATGTTCTCATGACAAAAAATTGAACCCCTCTGCACTAAGTTGTAGTTTGCGTGACTGGACATCTGCACCATAGAATAGAATATGGGATGGAACGTGTGAGCTTGCTGGCTAATACTTGATTTTAATAAAGAACCAGAGGGCACCGATTCAGAATAATTGGCAAAAGAAGTAAATGTGATGTGAGGAAAAAATTTTTTTTAAAATTGGAGTCTGGAACGAACTTCCTGAAAGGGTGGTGGAGGCAGGTTGAAGGTATTCAAAAGGGAATTGGATTGCTACCTGAAAAGAAAGAATGTGCAAGGTTATGAGAATAAGGCAGGGGAGTGAGACTAGGTGGAATGCTCTTTCAGAGAGCCAGTGCAGATTCGATGGGCTGATGCACTGTAAATGTTCTGCGATATGTTTATGCTTTGATAAGGTAATCATAGACCTGTTGCCTTGAACTGAAACTTGATGAAGCGAGCTTTCATTTTGTTTTAATCTAACACACATTTGAACAATTTTATGTAGGATCTCAGAAGACCGGATTTCTAAATGCACTAAAGGACAGCCCTGCAAGATATCCTTTCCTGTCATGTTTGAAGCATATCCTGAGAAGATTGACTGTTCTTTCATGTGTATAGTCATGTCTAGTGCCAAGTGCCTTTCCGCAGTGAGCACTGTCCATTTGATCAGTGAATACTTACTTTGTCAATATTAAACTAATGTTCAGTAAACACTTGAGATTTACAGTGTACCATAGATGTGCCTATGTCGCAATAAAATTAGCTTTTTATTTAGGGATAATATTGAGTTTTGTCCATGTTGAATGAACTACCTCGTGTTTGCAATCCTGTTTAACAATCAAACATTGGAACTAATCTTGCTGAAGTGGGACATCTTGCAGTGTGCACCCATTATTAGGCTTTTTCCTTCAGCTCAAAATATTTTTGTGCCATAATTTGCTGGAAGTGAAAGCTGGCAATGGCATAGTGAGGCAACAGGGCGTCTGAGACTTTATTCGATGAGATTTGAGGATCGAGAAAGAAACAGAAGAATAACAGAGAAGGAAGGGTGACTTAGATTCAAGTTAGATGCAGAAAGAAATAAAGTGAGGAAAAGTAAGATTGGATTAAGAGAGAAAGAAACAGAAGGGAAATGTAAGAAAATAATTTAAAATTTGGATGTTTTAAAAATCTCTAAAAAGGATTTACAAGATGCATGAATGAGATGGAACAGTTCAAATTGGGTGTACTCGCACAGAAGGTTAGCATGCAGGTAAGGCAAGCAATTGAGAATCAAGTGACATGTTGGCCTTTATTACAAGGGGACTGGAGTGAAAGAACAAGCAAGCCTTGGTACAATTGTACAGGGCTTTGATGAGATCATGGCCAGAATTCTTCCCGCAGCAGGAGCGGTCGGGAAGCCGACCGCCTCCCATGTTCAGCTCCGTCTATGATTTCTTGCAGGCAGGCCAATTAAGGCCTTGCGTGGATCGCAAGCGGCAGTACTCAGTGCTACCTGTGTGGATGAGGGGAGGAGGGAGACTGGGCCTGGTACGCAGTTCGCGCATTGCGTGAAAGAGCGCTTCAATCTCCCTGAGGCGTAGAGCTGCCTCAGCGAGATTGAAGTGCTTTTTAAAAAAATTATTAAAGGCAGTAAAACATATCCCCTCGTGTGACTCTGTCACATGAGCTGGGACATGTTTTTAATTCAAAAATAGAGTTTTCAGTTAATTTTTATTTGCTTTAGGAAACCTCATCCCGTGGATGAGGTTTCCTAAAAAATTTAAAGGCCGTTTGGCCTTTTCGCCTGCCTGCCGACTGTAAGGTTGGACAGGCCATGTTAATTTGATTTTAATTAGCTTGTCAATGGCCTTAATAGACCTTTCAATTATCGGCGGGCACGCAGCCGACTCCGGTGTGCGTCCGCCAAACAAAATATCACGCGAGTACGCAATGACGTCGGGACGCACACCTGATGTCATCCAGCGTCATATTACGCTCAGGCATTGCCTGCACGCCAAACGTAAAATTCTGTCCTACATCTGGGGTACTGTGAGCAGTTTTGATCTCCATATTTAATGAAGGCTCTACTTGCCTTGGAGGTGGTACAACTAAGGTTCACTGGATTGATTCCTGGGATGAGAGTGTTATTCTTTGGTGAGAGGCTGAGTAAACTTTTTCTTTGCGAAGGTTGTTAATCTTTTAATTCTTCTACTCCAGAGAGCAGTGGAAGCTGGACCATTGATTGTATTCAAGGATGAATTAGACAGAGTTTTGATTTACAAGGGAGTTAAGGATAATGGGGGAATAGGTAGGAAAGTGGAATTGAGGTCACTGTCAGATTAGCCATGATTTTACTGAATGAGGGAGGAAGTTCGAGGGGCCAAATGGCCTACTCCTGTTATTTTTTGTGTTCTTAAATTTGACCTAAACTCCCTGGAGTTTATAGGAAAGAGATGGTCTCTTTGAAACATACAAGGTTCTGAAGGGGGTTGACAGGATAGATACTGAGAGGTTGTTTCCACTGGTTGGAGAATCTAGAATATGTGTGCACAGACTCAGTAAAAGGGGTCGGTCATCCAGGACTGAGGTGAATAGAAGTTTCTTCACTTTTTGGAATTCTCTACTGCAGGAGGTTGTGGATGCTCCATCATTGAATATATTCAAGGCTAGGATAGATAGATAGATAGATTTTTGATCTCTAAGGGAATGGGGAGCTGACGGGAAAGTGGAGTTTGGGCAGAAGGTCAACCATGACTGTATGGAATGGCGGAGCAAGCTCGAGGGACCATATGGTCTACTCCTGCTCCCATTTCCTATCAATTTATTCCCTTTCTGGGATAATGATATTGATTGACTTTGCATTAACAATTATCTCAATGTTAGAAGGTTACTTACACCCTTAATTACCCTCACGTCCAAAGATTAACAATCCAGTAAGTTTAACGGACAATTAATGTGCAAATCCAGCAAGTTCTTAAAAATAACAAGAGAGCTTTAGGGAGCAATGTGGTTTTTATAAAGTGAGCAGTCTAAGTTGACCAAGTTCTGGAGGCTTGTAACTCATGGTAGGCCTCTTAATCCCATGAATTTGCTGGCTGATTTGCACATTAATAATGGCATACATTGTTAATACACCATTATTTCTCCAACAAAATTCAACCCATTGTGATGAATTGAACAATGAAAACACTACCCAGTTCTTTTTCTAGTTAATATAAGTCTAGTCAGAAGCAACGTAGAACTTTTAAATAAATGTTAATAAAAATTCTGCTGTGCAATTGTCTAAGATGATTACTTTTGGAAAAAAATGAAATGAAAAATGACAGTTGAAGTTGTGATGTATTCTTGGAAATCTATGTTTGAAAGAAAAATTAATATCCCTGCAAATAAGATTCCAACAATAAGAGATATTAAAGTTTAAACCAGTGATGAATTAATCTTTAGGCTTTTCTAACAATACCACTCTAATGGCAGTGAACAATGGTGCAATGGTCTGTGAAATTATACCAACAAAGACATTTTCAAACAAAAACAGAGCACAGCTGAACTCTGATGAAAATTCCAGACGTGCTGCTTACAGTTTTACTTTTTACTTTGAAGTTTTCTCCAGTAGTGACAGGAATCTTTTCCTGCTTCTCAAGTTGATTTTTGATTTTTTAAAAAAATCTTTTATTATTTCACTAATTGCAGCACCTGTGTTGACTGCTATCAAAGGAGGAACTGTCAGAAATAGCAGAAGTTGTCTCTCACTCTGCTTCAATACCATCATGTGGCCATTTTTGACAGTGCAAGACTAACATGCATCCTTCATTTCTAGTGTAATCCAGGGGTGTTTTTCCAGTTTGCATACCAGAGCCCACTGTTGACTTTCAGAAATGGTAGTTTGTTTCCAGATGCTTGTTTGAAGTAACCAAAGAAGGTCCCACCATTAGAGGTTGAAAGCAGATTACAGTAGGCTTGTAGGCATAATAAGTTGGTGTCTAAGAATCTACGCCATGTTGTCAGTTCACTCCTTTAGTTTTCTATGATTGCCTTCTGATTTCAGCCAGAGCAATTGGACTGGAAGGAAAGGAAAATATTTTCCTATATGGGTTAGATCAAATCAGTGAGTTAAGCCAGGCACCCATTATATGCATCCCTGAAGTTTGAGTACAATTGGAATAGACTTTGCAGCAAATTGTCTGCCCACTCAAAAAATGGTACATTTTTTTTTTGTAATGTGAGTTATATTACTTACAAGACTGCAATATAACTACTCATTTTTGGGAAATGTTACTTTAGCTGTCTTAAATGATGTATCTGTACAACACTCCTTTTGACAAAATCACTGAAATTCCAATTTAATTTGCAGTGAAAACATGTAAATTGGCCAAAAAATGTGTTTTAGTGGCAGTGAGTAACATGAATTACGTTAACAGAAGTGAGTTTGAGTGGATGTTCGTCTTAAATGAGCAAACACTGAAAACTACTTTCTACCAGGAGTCACTTATCCAGATGTTTCACTTGAATTAAGCCAATTACTATATTTTGTTAACATCTACTTTGCATTTTTAATCAAATAATTATTGTCTCAAATAGCTTCTAGAGATTGTTGTCCTTGACCTTGAATTATTCATTTAAATGAAATGATGCACAGTGGAAAAAGCTAATTATCTACAATTGTATTTTATTATAATTGACCCCAGCCTGTTCATATGAATTATAAAGGAGAAAGTACAGTTAAGTGCCAGGTGAAATCTCAGACTGGATTTTACATTTTTTGGCGAGCTGAGAGAGGTGGAATGGAAAGTGAATGGTCCATTCGCTCCCCCCACCCACCCAACCACTGTCTCAGAGCGTGGAATCAAGCGTCGGATGGCCAACGGGAGCCATCCAGCGGGAAGGCGGCCAATTAGAGGTGCAAAGGTGGGCTCCATGCCCAATCCTGAGTCTCGGCCGGGATGACATGCAGCAGAGGGGTTATGCTGCAAACGATAACATAATGACTCTAAATTTATAGGTTCCCTACCCCCTGAATCTGTTTTACTTTTTATTCAAGGCTCAAAAGAGTCAAAAAATGAACTCAGAAATCATACAGATGCTGCCATCATCCCCAGCAGAATCTGCTGCTATATGCTGCCATGGTCCCAGTGACAAGCCTTTCCTTCTGCCCTTGTGTCACCTTGTCATACCTGCCATAAAGCACTCCCAAACTCTTTCCCATCCGATGCCTGGAAAATGCAGGCAGCAAAACGTTCTGTACAATTGGCTTTTTAACCAGCTCAGTAGCTTGTTAACTGGTGATTTAAAAATGACGACAGGCTTTCGATTTACATGCCCAGTCGCCTTGTGTAATATTTCAGTCTGGTGTGATGATATCGTATTGCCGACCTGGTGTCATCATGCCACATTTTATAGGCTCAGGAGGATGGTCCACCCAATTTGCAGCTGTAATATCTAGCCCCTTATGTGTGAGACTGTCACAGATTAAATCATATGGTCAGCTGTGTTTTTTTGCTGCCAGAAAGCTATCTATTACTATTCAACAATCTTTATTGGTCACTAATCCAAGATGTTTAAGACAACGCCCAATGTGAGCTGTTCCTAATTTAGTCTCTGACTAAAGTGCCATGACCTTCATGTGTAGATTAGCCACGTGCTCTATGAATTAAAACCTGCCTCAGAAAAAAGGCTTTTTTTGTATGTGAGAATTCGTAGACATTCATTTCTGACCTAGGGAGAAAGTGAGGAAAAGGAGATTAGGACTGACTGGAAAATATGGAAAATGGAATTGAGTGAGCAAAGAAACACAGGGCAGATAGATTAAGGTTTTGTTTTGGTTGCACTGTCGTGATTTATTTTCTTAAAGCATCAAATTTCAACCACTCTGAAAGCATTGACATTTTCCCAGCCCATGGTTCCATGAACACTGTCCGGTGCCCTACTCCAGTCACCATGCTTTAGTTTAATGGGTGTTGGCAGGCTACTCAGCCATTGGAGAAAATGTCACCAAGCAAGATACTCCTGTCACCCTATTTCTAGTTGCATATACTTTGCAGAGGGGGTCAGTAGATAGTGATTGGGAGCTTTGGCTGACTTCTTTTTTCCCTGCATCCATTAACCCCCAGGTTGGGGCACCACAATTCTTTCTTTTGTTAATGTTAAGGTAAGTAGCTCAAAATCCAACTCGTCAGAGTACTGCTAAGCAGAGTACTTAGTTAAATTGGGGAATCTGGTGAGGAAGGAAATATTAAGGGCTGATCTCTTTCTAAAATTTAGTCAAGTTTTGTACGTAACTTAACTTTAGCATTAACTTGTAGTTTCTTACGATCTCCGTCGATGGTAATATAAAACAAAGTAGTAAAATATTTTACAGGCGCATCAGTAAAAAAGGAAGGCTGTGATGGGATTAGGACCATTAAGGGATAGACAAGATTATATTGCAGGTAATGACAGAGAAATGGCAGAAATATAAATAGTTTGCTTCGATATTTACTAAGGGGAGAGAACAGGCAGACATTGTTAAAATCTGGCTAGGAACCATTAACATTTAAAGAGAATTAGGAACACCTCATAGAACCACGTCACAAGATTTCACATCTCTAAACAAAAACAAACAATTGTATGCCACAGTGCTCTGTAAACTATTTTAATTCCCCCCAGTTTGATCTATTCTCAGAGGTAAGATTTTCATTTGCTACCTCCTGACTGTAATGCTTACATAGAGTCATAACAGCACTGAAGAAGGCCATTCTGCCCATCCAGTTCACACTGGCTCAATATGGAGCATCCAATCAGTCCCATTCTCCCGCTCTATCCCAGTAGCCCTGTAAGTTAATTTCCCTCAAGTGGACATCCAATGTCATTTTGAAATCATTCATCGTTGCTGCTTTCACCACCCTCTGAGGTAGCAAGTTCCAGGTCATTACCGCTTGCTGCATAAAATAGTTCATCCTCACATCCCCACTGCATCTCTTGCCCAAAACCTTAAATCTCTATCCCCCTGTCTTTATACCATCAGCTTATGAAAACAATCTTTATTATATACCTTATCTAAATCTATCATAATCTTGTACACCGCTTTCAAATCTCCCCTCAATCTCCTTTGTTCCATGGAAAACAACACTCGCTTCTCTAACCTAATCTTATGACTCAACTCCTTCATCTCAGGAACCATTCTGGTAAATCTCCTCTGCAGTACTCTAGTTGTGGCCTAACCAGAGCTTTATAGAGTTTCAGGATAATTTGTCTGCTTTTCTACTTGATGCTTTTATTTATGAAGCCCAAGATTCAACAGACTTTGCTAATAACTCTCTCAATATGTCCTGACATCTTCAAAGATTTATGCACATGAACCCCCCAGGTCCCTCTCACTCTGTACACTCCTTCAAACTGTGCCTTTTAGTATATTTTGCCTCCTTCCTATTTGTTCTGCCAAAATACATCACCTCACATTTCTTTGGGCAGGATCTTTACCTCGCCGGGTGGGCGTGGAGGGCAGGCCCAGGAGCGGTCGCGAAACCTCGGGCCCCGACCAGGATTTCAAACTGGCTGGCCAATTAACGGCCAGCCAGTGTGAATCGCGTGCTGCAACGCTGAGCGCCGCCAGGGTTAGGGCAGGAGGGGTGGAGCGCAGACGTTTGAGCATGCGTGTGGGTGCGCACACTGAAAGCTCCCTGAAGGCACAGAGCTGTCTCAGGGAGCTGAAGATTTTTAAAAACAAATAAAGAAATTGAAGGTGTTAAAAACATGACTCTGTTACATGAGCAGGGACATGTTATAAATGATATTTCAACAATTTTATTTTATTTTTAATTCCTATTGGAAACCTCATCCCACCCGTGGATGAGGTTTCATAAAACATCCAAAGGCAGCTTGGCCTTTTTGCCCGTCCGCCAACCGAACGGTTGGACAGGCAGCAAAAAATCAGATTTAATTAATTGATTATGGGCCCTAATAGGCCTCTTAACTGTCGGCGGCGCGCTGCCACCTCTCGCACACACCCACAGAGTGAAATATCACAAGAGTGTGTGATGACGTTGGGACACCTGCCCAATGTCACCATGCACTATTTTACACTCGTTCGTGTTGGGTGCACGCTTGCCTGACGAGAGAAAAATTCTGCCCTTTGTATTAAATTCCATCTGCCACTTCTCTGCCCATTTTGCTGACCTAGGTCCTGTTGCAGTCATTTGGTATCATCAGCTGCACTTCTAAGCTTGGAATCATTGGAAAATGTTTAAATTTTGTTCTGTATTCCAGTATTCAAGTTCTTCATAGATATCAAAAAAAATAGTCCTAGTACTGACCCTTGGGGAACATCACGGTCTACCATCCTCCCGTCTGAAAAACAGCCATTTACCAAGGCTCGCTGTTTTCTGTTCTTAAGCCAATTATTTAACCAAGTTGACACTGACCCTCATATTCCATGAGCCTTACTTTTATGACTGTGAATGTCTCAGTCCCTTATTCTGGTTGCCTTCTCAATACTTCCAAGCTTATCTGCTCGAATGCGTTCTTTTTCCACAAGACTCTGTGAGGACATTGCCTAGATTGAAGCTAGTGGAAAAATGTACAATGTTCCAGCCTCTTTTCCCTCATGAAATCCAAACTCAGATTAAGACCTACCTGCATTTAACAAAACGAATGATGAATTTAGCTTTTTCTCTGCTTACAGTGCAGGCTTACTAACGATCGTTTACTTAGGCTATCTTCTCTCCGTGAGCTGCAAAGTGCACACCCCAGCTGAAGCTAACTCTGTCAGCAAACACCCAGATAAATTGAAACCAAAGAACCACCCTAAGCTCCACCCATCTCCATGGCGATGTAGTAGGCTCTGGGATGTCCTCAAACATACATTTAAGTATCCGTCATTTTAAATTCTTTCTTTGATCTGATGAAAGAAATGGACTACCCTTCAGGGTTTACCGAATGCTTTTAAACTAATTTAGCTCTAACTCCCAAAACAAAAATATCTCTCTAGACTGCCTTTACTGCAAGGATTGCAGACATCATGTCACCAGTTCTTTAGCTAAGTAAACTCGCCTGCTGTTTTATGATCTTACCTTTCCAGCTCAAGTTAACTTGGTCCCAACTTTTAAGTGTAATAGACTCCAAACTAGTTTTATTTGCCTTTACTTCAAGGCTGCTTTTACCAATTTCTCAATCAGCCCCCATTTTCTACAGTTAAAACTTTAATTCCTAAAGATAAAAGTTATATTCTAAAACACAAACCATGAACTAAATATTTGCAACAACATGACTTTGAATTCCTTTGTAATGATGAGTAACGAGGTTAACTGCATTTAAAATTTTAAAAAGAGCACGTATTGAATGAACTAAACAGACTAAAGGAGGATAAAATCCTTGGTCCAGATGGAATACATCCATGTATCTTAAAAGAATCTAGGGAGGAGATAGCAATGGCATTACTGCTCACATTTAATTCATTAGATAAAGGTGTAATGTAATTCCTGTATTTAAGTGGGGGGGCAGAGTATGTCTCGCAAATTATAGACCAGTCAGCTTAACATCAGTGGTAGGAAAGCAAATGGAATCCTTACTAAGGGAGAGAATAAAAGAAAATCTAGAAATGAGAAATATAATAATGTATTGTCAGCATGGATTTCAAAAGGAAAAATTTTGCATGACCAATGTTATTGAAATTTTTGATGAGGTAGCATTGTGTAGACAATTATAATGCAGTAAATATAATTTGTCTGGATTTTCAGAAGGCTTTTGACAAGGTGCCTGATAAACTAATGAATGGAGTCAGGGCCCAAGTGGCAGAATGGATTGCTAGCTGATTTCAAGACAGGCAGAGAGTTGGGGTAAAGGAAGTGACAGAAGGTAGGAAGTGTGTTCCACAAGGATGATCGCTGTTGTTCACAATTTACATTAATTCTGAGAAACAACTTTTTCACACAACGAGTAGTTAGAATTTGGAATGCACTGTCTGGAAGTGTGGTGGACAATTAAGGCATTCAAGAGGGCATTGGATGGTTATCTAAAAAGAAACAATTATGTGCAGGGTTACGGGCTGAATAGCCTCCTCCTACCCCATGACAATCCTGTGATTCTGTGAACTTTAGAATCAAAAACATAACTTCTAAATTTGCGAATGATGCCAAATTGAGGGGAGGATGTTCAGTACTGAGGAGGACTGCAACAAATTACAGGAGGACATTAATAAACTTACAGAGCAATGAAGTTCAACACAGGTAAATGTGAGGTAGTACATTTAGATAGAAAGCATAGGGAGGTCACGTTACTTGGAAGCTGCAAGTCTAGGTGGGGTAGAGGAACAATGTGTTCTATGTTATGGACAGGAGGGGGCTTAATTTAAACAGCCCTGATTTCTTTTCTCATCACCTCTCCGTAAACAGAAGTGTTTTTGATTTGCTTTCCTCTTTATAAGCAGTGGCTTATTTCACAATGCCTTGGTTTTGGAGATGGTGGCATAGTGGTATTGTCACTGGACTAGTATTCCAGAGACAGGTTCGAGTCCCACCACAGCAGATGGTGGAATTTGAATTCAGTAAAAATCTGGAATTAAGAAGTCTAATGATGACCATGTAAAAACCCATCTGGTTCACTGATGTCCTTTAAGGAAGGAAATCTGCTTCCATTACCTGGTCTGGCCTACATGTGAGTCCAAACCCACAGCAATGTGGTTGACACTTAAATGCCCTCTGGACAAGGGCAATTAGGGATGGGCAGTAAATGCTGGCCTAGCTAGCGATGCCCACATCCCATAAGCGGATAAAAAAAATTTCTATTAATAATCCCCAGAGTAAACTCGTGATCAGATGAACTCAGAGGGTTAGTTTATTTTGCACACATTCAAATGCGACAGGAGGCTAGCACGTGGCCTCCTTTTCAGTCATACAATAAAAGAGGGATAGAAAAAGAAAGCTTTACTGGGCAAAGACCACAGAGAAAAGAATCATTGTTTCACGTGTTACTACGGACCATGATGTGAGGAGTGCACAGTTAATTACTGCCCCATTTCTCCACAGGCTGCAACAACAGTTTAAAATGTTTAATTTACCCACAAAACTGTTTACCTTGATACTGTTATTCCCAGCAAAAAAAGACTCTAACCAGGCTTCTTTCAATAGACACACAAAAACTAAAGCAAACTTTTTTAAAACAAGCTATAAAACTGGCTAACATCCAAGTTGTAGTTTAGAAGTGTAACAATTTTCCCCCCCCCCTTTTTTTAAAAAAAACAGGTATTTGAACTCCCAAACACTCACACAAACACAAAGCAGGACAAGACGAACACAGTCCCCTGCAGAGGCTGGAGTATGGGGATGTTTCTTTTAAAAAAAGGATAAAATTTGAAAAGATCTCCGTTGATCTAACAGAATTCTGGTCACAATACATCGAAGCTCTTCCTGATGAACTTTTGGTAAAACTCCTTGATGAATCTTACTTATCACAACTTTGCAGACTCAAAAAAACACAGATGAGTTATTCTGACGAGACACTTCTGATGGAAGTTTAACTCACAGTAGAAAGCATGTAACACAAAGGTTGGGCAGAGAGAGAGAGAGTCTTCTTGCAGCCTGTTTCTAAGGGGCACACACTCACTCTGACTGAGAATTCTAAAAAAATATGCTCAGAGAGCACTTCTCTCTGGCTAGGTGTTTTTAACCAATCAGCATGAGCCTTTAGCCTGGCAACAGCAATTAACTTAGATATACAAAGTATCTCTTCCCTCTCCAGGTGTCCCCCTGCTAGACATCTATCCACTGGCCCATGGTTTCTTGAGTGCCTGGAGGTTCATATTCATAACCCTGAGTTAATCTTGCAGACTTTTAAAAGTAACTCAGGAAGGAGAATGTCCAAGCTTTGATGAATTTCAAATTTTTCAAAAATGGGTTCCTCACAGTGTCCAGAGTCCAGAATCCAGAATCAAAGTCCAATGGCGCATTTCTTCACAGAGGTCGGCAGGCTGAACTGATGTTAGATAATTCACTTTTCCAGTAGAGTTGACTTCCACAGTGTGATTGGCATGCAGAGATGAATCAATCTTGTAGGCAATGGTACAAAACATCTAGTAGAAATAGTGTCAATGAGGCCAGACATTCAAACCTGGACAGAGCCCCTTTTCTGTGCTGCTGCTTGATACATGGAAAGAGGGCAGACTGAGCTATGCAGCTCCACAAGGCAATTTTACTGGTTCCACCAGTGCGGGGTAGAGGGGTGGCGGGGGAGGTGGAGGTGTCATGTCACGGGACTCCTACCTCTCCACTTTGGCTAGACAAAGGGTGGTATCCCTTTCTGTGGGCCCTTTGCCCTAGCAGATGAATTGGCACCGGTTGGCTAGCCCTGGCTTATGAAATGTGGATGGCCCCTGTATATTTCCCTTTAAGACCATAAGACGTAGGAGCAGAAGTAGGCCATTCGGCCCATTGAGTCTGCTCTGCCATTCAGTGAGATCATGGCTGATCTGATAATCCTTAACTCCACTTTCCTGCCTTTCCCATTACCCTTGATTCCCTTACTGATTAAAAATCTGTCTATCTCAGCCTTGAATATACTTAACGACCCAGCCTCTACAGCCCTCTGCAGTAAACAATTCCACAGATTAACTACCCTCAGAGAATAAATTCCTTCTCATCTCTGTTTTAAATGGGTGACCCCTTACTCTGAGATTATGCCCTCTGGTCCTAGACTCTCCCACAAGGGGAAACAATCTCTCAGCATCTACCCTGCCAAATCCCCTAAGAATCTTGCATGTTTCAATAAGGTCGCCTCTCATTCTTCTAAACTCCAATGAGTACAGGCCCAACCTACTCAATCTCTCCTCATAAGAAAATCCCTCCATACCTGGAATCAGCCTAGTGAACCTTCTCTGGACTGCCACCAATGCCAGTATATCTTCCCTTAGACAAGGGGACCAAAACTGTTCACAGTATTCGAGGTGTGGTCTAACTAGTGCCTTGTATAGTTTTAGCAACACTTCCCTATTTTTATACTGCATTCGCTTTGAAATAAAGGCCAACATTCCATTTGCCTTCCTTATTACCTGTTGAACTTGTATGTTAGTTTTTTGGGATTCATGCACAAGGACTCCCAAATCCCTCTGCGCTGCAACCTTCTGCAGTCTTACTCCATTTAAGTAATATTCAGCTCCTCTATTCCTGGCAAAGTACATACCCTCACATTTTCCCACATTATATTCCATCTGCCACTTTTTTGCCCACTCAATTAACCTGTCTATCTCCCTCTGTAGACTCCTTGTGTAATCCTCACCACTTGCCTTCCGACCTATTTTTGTATCATGCGCAAATTTGACGATAGTACATTCACTTAAATTAATTTAAATTAACTTTAAATTTAGTCTCTGCAGCCCATAGGGGATCTTTAGGGCCTCTTCAGAGATAACGAGGTGCAAACTTCTTTGATACTACCAAGTAGCTCATTTTGTTCAGGATCACAGCCAGACATAGTTTCAGCCATTTTAAAAGGACAGTGTCAAGGTTTTAAGATTTTAGAAATTAGCCATGAGGATATTTATATACATTTTATGAAAATATATGTGCGGACTTAGCCCCGTTACATCTATTTGACTGCAAGATGAGCTCCCGGCCACAAATTCACACTATCACTAAAACCACCTATCTCGACCTCCATAACACCTCTTCGCTCTGCTCCACTGCAGCTCGTCCCCTGCTGAAGCCCTTATCCATGTCTCTGTTACCTTTAAACTTTACTATTTCAATGCACACCTAGTCAACCTCTTGCAGTCTAATGAAAACTTAAGGTTACCCAAAACCCTGGCCACATCCGAACTCTTTTCACTTGCTGATCTACATTGGCCCCCAGTTAAGTAGTAATGCCTTGATTTTAAAATTCTCAACCTTGTTTTCAATCCCTCCATGGGCTCACCTTTCCCTATCTCTGTAATCTCCAGATGTCCGAGATATCTGCATTCCTCTAATTCTGGCCTTTGAAGCATCCTCATTGGCAGCCATGCCTTCATCTGCCAAAGCCCTTAAGCTGTGAAATTTTCTCCCTAAGCCTCCACCTCTCTTCCCCTCTATCTTTCATACACTCCTTAAAACTGAATTCTTTGACCAATCTCTTCCTAATATCATCTTATGTGGTCAGTGCCAAATTTTGTTTAACTTTCCTGCGGAGTGCCTTGGGATGTTTTACTATGTTAAAGGCAGAATATAAATACAAGCTTCTGTGATACTTTTCACATACACCAGGGTGAATTCCAGAATGTCCCCTTAATGTTTCTTTCTCAGTTGTATTTCATTGTCACTCCTTGACTCAATTATTACTGTGCTGGAGGCGGTTGTTTGTTTCTTCTCTGTATGGTCAATTCTTGGCCTGTCAGGATTTCATACATATCTGATCAGCTCAAATCAGACAACAAATGAAGATGTAAGTATTTTGGGCCATTTCATAGAAGAAACATAATGCAAGCTAAAATGAAGAATGAATAATAAAATAGATTAGATTATAATATACGAATTTAATACTTTAAGAACCAACATAACAGAAAGCTAACTATAGATAAGTAGAATGTTTAACTGACATTGATAATGAAAGGGTGAAAGTTAGATAATTGAAGTGCTGTCCAAAAGGCAGAGTCTAGCTAAGACCTGATGAAATGTTCTGAAATGAGCTACCTTGAGATGAAAGATGAGGCCTACAGTCTAGCATAGATCTGGGCAAAACCAGTTTCTACTTTTTTTTTAGAAATAGGGAATAGCACATACTGAAACTAATAAGACAAGGTATTAGTTAAAATCTTAAGTTGATTTTTCAGTAGTAATAAGGGTTGTCACACACTACTTGAAATTTTCTTTTTTATGTTAGCTGTTATGTTGATTCTGTATTTATTTGTTCTAATGGTTAATGTTGCAGTTTTGTATATTATTTCAAAGTGCTAATGTTAATGCTGTATACTGGCTGATTCACCTGTGTAGATTGTGAGATATGTCCAAACTGGTGTAACTTTGATATGACAGACTAATTTTGTAGTAGGCAGCAATAGCTATAATTTATTGATTAATTTATTATGGTAAATTTCATGTTTTATTAAACATTGAAACTGCATGGTACATAAATTAAAACTGGTTGAGGCTTCTTTTAAGTGATTTAATCAAATTTGTTGAAAGTTGGATGTTTTTGTTTATTTGAGTTATGGTTGATTTTAATATTGTTCTTTCAGATTAAAGGATCCTGGTCAAACAAAAGAAGCAAAGACAATTACAATCCATATAGCTATGGGAATATCTTCACAAATTGTTGTGCTGCTCTGTGTGGGCCATTGCCACCGAGGTGGGAAATGATGTCATGGGTAATAAATCACTGTTCAGGGATTTCCTTTCTTTCCCTTTTGACAGAAAAAATACTAGTTTATTAACCCTGTACTTTAATTTGGATGAAAGTTAGGTTCATACAAGGAACACCTATTTTTAAAAGTCAGTGAATTAATTCAAAAACTGTGCAGTGATATTTTTCATGTTTTGCACATGTTGGACCAGCTATTAATCACCATTTATTTAGAGTACGGTTAGTTTTTACAAATGTATCACAACTTCTTAAAGGAAAGCAAATTGTTGATAATAAATATTAACTTCGTGTGTATGTGTAAACTAACATACTGCAGTTTGAAATTATTGGGCTAAATTTTCGTCTGTGCTTGGAAAAACTTGACCTGTGCATTTTCACGGTCTGCAAAATGCACACCTGACCTATGTGTGACATCACGAGATTTTTGTCTTTTCACAGGGATTGGGCTCGCAGTGCATTTGCAAGCCACAATGGACTGCTTTAAGACTGTGGGTGTGGAGGCGGGCCAGTTAGAAGGCTCACCTCAGTTTTCCAATGTTTTCCAGTTTGCCCAGCTGCAAACATAGTTTAAACCTCACCTTTCAACCCTTCACTGCCCACCATCCCTAATACCACACAATGCCACCTCATTCCTCGTTGCCATCCCATGCACCTCAGATTCCCCCATGTCAATTGACATTCCACCATGCCACTTCACATTCCATATACTATCCCTATGCCACCCCATGCCACCTCACATTCCCCATACTACCTTTGCTCCCCATACTTCCTCACATTTCCCTATACCACTCCTTGCCCCTCACGTTCCCCATGCCACCTCATGTTCCCTGTGCCACCTCATGTTCCCCCATGCTATTGCATGCCCCCTCTGTGCCCCACATGTATCCTCCATAGCAACTCACCCAATATGCACTATGTACTGTTCTCAGGAGCCATGCAATAGCAACGGGACTTATTTTATAATCATTGGAAAACCATTAAACCAATAACAATGTAAGAAAACATTGAATTCAAGCTCACTATCATGGTTACCAAAATCCCCAAGGGGAAAAAAAATGCTGCAGTCCTTTAAGTGCCTGATAGGTTTGCAAACAAACAGGAAATCACATCAAAGATGGTGGAAGTTTTGAGCTCCTGCTGTTGGCAGGTATCATGGCCAGCGAGGGTACTAAATTTGACATGATGGAAAAAGTTTGTTTCCAGCTGGTGGGAAATTAGTTTGGAATTTCGTTCTCCTGGCTTTGATAGCAGGCTAAAAGTGGTTCATGTTTCCCGCTGACCTATGCCGTGAGCCACCTTTGCATTCAGTTGGATCTCATAAATGCTCTTTAAGAGGCCAACTCACCGGAATTATGTTCCCCCTCCAAATTAAGTGCCTTCCCCCCGCCGCCCAGCAGATTAATAGAATGGTCTGTTTCTCGACTGTATATAAGTGGCATGCACCTGGTGAGCTTCGAGGCACATAGATGCGACTTTCGACTATCTTTAAGAGCGTCACTGCACGATTTCGGGTGCTTGTATCACAAGCTGCGTCAAGGCTGGACTGGAGAGACAGGCTTATGGCAGAAGGCAAGGAAAGTATCCATGGAAGTGTGGGAGGGTGGGAAAGAGTGTCCGGGGTGGTGCCAGGGAGAGTGTCTGCAGAGAGAGAAGGGGGAGAGAGTGTTCGCGGAATGGGGGAGAGGGAGTGCCCGTGGAAGTGAGGGGAGAGAGAATGCCTGGTGTGTGGGGGGGTGGGTGGGCGGGCGGTGGGGAGGGAGAGTGTCCGTAGGGGCAGGGTAAGTGATGTTGTCTGTGGGGTCCTGGGCGGTGGGTGAGAACTCGAGCTACCAATTAGGGAATTTGCAGATGGCAAAACATTGGCCATGTAGTTGATATTGAAGCGGATATCTGTCCACTCCAGAATGATATCAATAGTTTGGCTGAACCGGCGGAAAAGTGGCAAATGGAATTCAATTCCGAGAAGTGTGAGGTAATGCATTTGGGGAGGGCAAACAAAGCAAGGGAACACTCAATAAATGGGAGGATATTGAGAGGGGTTGAGGAAGTGAGAGACCTTGGAGTGCATGTCCACAGATCTTTGAAGGTGGCAGAACAGGTGGATAATGTGGTAAAGAAAGCATATGGAATGCTTTCCCTAATTGGACGAGGCTTAGAATACAAAAGCAGGGATGCAATGATGGAACTGTATAAAACGCTGGTTAGGCCACATCTAAAATTTTGTGTACAGTTCTGGTCACCACATTACGGGAAGGACACAATTGCTCTGGAGAGAGTACAGAGGAGATTTAAAGAACGTTGCCAGGGCTTGAAAATTGCAGCAATGAGGAAAAGTCGGGTAGGCTGGGGTTGTTTTCCTTAGAACAAAGGCGGCTGAGGGGTGACTTAATTGAGATGAAGATTATGAGGGGCCTACGTAGAATAGACAGGAAAGACTTGTTTCTCCTAGCAGAGGTAAATTAGCAGGGTGCACAGGTGATTGGTAGGACAATTGGAAGGGATATGAAGAAAAACGTCTTCACCCAGGGGTTAGCGAGTGTCTGGAACTTACTGCTTGGTTTGGTGGTGGAGGCAGAAACCCTCAACTCGTTTAAAAGGTACTTGGATCTGCACCTGAAGTGCTGTAATTTGCAAAGATACATGTGGACTAGGTACTGGAAGGTGGGATTAGAATAGGTGGTTAGTTTTTTTTGCTTTTGTTTTCAGCCAACACAGACATGAGGGGCTGAATGGCCTCTTTCTGTGCCATACCATTTCTATACTTCTATGGTGGTTGGAGGGAATAGTCAGAGAGGGAAGCGGGATGCGGCCTGGTGGCACGTCCGGGGTGAGAGTCTGATAGTTGTAGGTCTCAATAGTTGGGTCACAGAGGCGGGACAATTCATGTGGCTCGGATGAAGGGCGGGGCCAGGGTCGGCATGGAAATGGTAACGGCTGTCGGCTCTGAGTGGGAAGAAAAAGCATGTGGAGGTGAATTGTTAGGATTCAGTGTGATGGGGCAGTTCATGGGTGACAGAGAGGAGAGGAATGATGATATTTGGTGGGTCTATGGTGATAGGTGGAAGTTGGTGGGCAATGGGGAGGGTGGAAGGTGGTGGGGCTTGTCTGCAAAGTTATGCGCACCATTTTCTGAAGACTGTTCTTGACAACGCAGTTACTCTGTACGTATGAATCCTCGAAGTGAGAGGAGGGTCTCTTCGGGTGGGTGGAGTTCAAGGTCAGTTCAAGTGGCCGACTAAAGGGACACCCTAATGATTTTGAGGCAACTGGATGTCAACCATGCTCGGTTTTGGTGAAGCCCACATTGCAGCAGGTTTGTTCCTGACTCATGGGCCTCATAACATCGAGAGCCCAGCAAGGTGTGGGAGCCATTTATTCTGTGCCAGTTACCATTGGCTACAGTTAGAGGCAGGGGTGAAGGGAGGGAGGGAGATGGAATACCTCCAGCAGCATGGCTGGTGGAGGGTAGCCAACTTGTGACTCCAAACCTCCAACCTCCCGGGTGACTGGTCATGGCTGACAAGGGCTCATGCAATTAATCTGTGATGCCAAGGCAATGGTCTCTGTATAGAGTTTCGAGGGTGGTGGAGATAAGCGGATAAGTGTCCACCTGAGACTTCTTGCACATGGCTGTCATCACCCTGGTCAAAGAACAATGCCTTCGTATGCATTCATGCATTCATGTATGAATGAGAGGAATGCCCATCTCTAATTCTCCAGGATGCCCTTTACCTTGAAGGGGTGGGGTGGGGATGCCACGTCTGGACAGAGGCTAGGTGAAGGGCTTAGCACTTGCCTGCTGGCTTTGAAATGGAGGGAAGCATGTAAAAGACATGCTCACTAAATGTATCACTTCAATTCGCTCACACATCCACTGACTCATCAATGTGCAGGCTGCAGGCAACCCTGCCTTGGTAATGGCTCTCATCCAGATGAGGAGGAGGAGAGTATGTTGCCGGTTGGCACAAGGCCATGAGGAGCAAGGTCCTGAGCAGCAAGAGGCAGCGGGGCCTCTACAACGCCAAGAGATAGTTGAACATGGACCACTGCAATGGCGAGCACTGGCCCGACCATAGGTATATTGATGGTGGTGCTCTTATCTAGAGATGACCGAGAGGCAATGTCGGTGGTGCCATCGTATGTCCCGGGATGTGCTTGCTCACATCTGCGAACTTCAGTACGTGCTGTGGCTACAAATACTCTGGAGAAGTAACTGCAGAGCTCCTGGGTCTGCAATGAGTGAATGTCTGCCCTTTAAATATGGCGCCAGAACCTTTGACCCCATGATGTATGACCCCGCCACAAGACTTGCCGAGCTCCTTGTGGATGCATAATTAATAAGCTGAAAAGTGGAAGATTACGCGTATTCACCCACCCCGCCACTGAGTCGGAATCATGCCAACTTTCCTGCCCACCACTGCACTTCGTCTCCACAATGGAAAATTCCATCCATAATCTGCTATTATTGGCCTGTAAAAGTTTCAATAGTTCTTGGAGCAGTGAGACCATCCACTGAGCTGAAGCTTTGAAAGCCAGCCAAGCATGCATAATGGCTATGTACGTCATAACAAAAGTTTCTAGCTGCACTGACAGAACAAATATCTATTTCCATTTCAAAGCAGAGTGCTTGTCAATGAGGGCGAGCAGGCTCAGACCATTTTTCCTACCTTCAGAAGCAGGTTTTTTAAAAAAAGTCAAATCTGCTAGTCCAAGTAAATTAGAGCATGAAAACATGATGTACATTGTAGTACTTTCTTTATTGGAAAAGTATTGTAATGCATGTCAACAAATTATACAATGCTGATCAATGTAAGGGTGACCCTACCTTTGCAAGACTGATCCCTATGATGAATCACTACATTAAAAACACATCTACATTACAAACAGTGCCTAATAGTGACATTTGAAAGTGTCAGAACATTTTACAATTACCTTTCAGTAGGTTCCTAACTCCTCAGAAG
The DNA here is from genome assembly GCF_964194155.1 of Cetorhinus maximus. Classification (NCBI taxonomy): domain Eukaryota; kingdom Metazoa; phylum Chordata; class Chondrichthyes; order Lamniformes; family Cetorhinidae; genus Cetorhinus; species Cetorhinus maximus. The sequence continues at coordinate 42,192,976 of NC_135892.1, read as the reverse complement.
GCTTTTCGTTTTCTTCACAAACTCTCAAACCTGCTGTGCTTTTAGTTGTCTTCCCCTATTTAAAACGGGGAACCCGACCTTAGCGGGGTGAGTCTGCACCTTGCACTCTAGGCATTCCCAACCCACAAAAAGGTCAGAGGAAAATGGCCCAGGCTGGGGAATGCAGGGAAAAATCAGAATGTTCCAAAAATAAATCAAAGTATGGCCACTCATGAACCAAAATGCACCTCACATCCAGATGGAAATTTGGCCTATTCTGCCTATTTTCCTAAATGAATCTCTCCATGTTGTCCTAGTCAATGCAAGTTTAAACCAGCAAGTAGGAGGTGCAAGAAAGAAGCTCAGGAATGCTTGATTTTCCTACCAGTCATGATGGGGAATTGCCTGCTATCTATCTGATACTGGCCCACCATGCTCATGGATGCATTGCTGATGTTAGGAACTCTATTAAGGCAAATTACAAATGTGAATCAAAAATCCCACCATTCAATGGCACCAATAAAGTTCCATTAATTTTAAAGATTTTCCTTTTTTCTAAAAAAAAGTTATTATGAAGTATTACTAGTTTTAGTAATCTTTAAGGTTTATTCCTTATGCTTACTTCTGTGGGTAATTTATTCAAATGATTGCCAATTATATTATTGGCATTGTGTGTTTTAGAGCTACTTGGTCTGCCCACATTTGTCAGCTAAACAAACATCAAGATTAGATTAAATCCAGAATGCTTTAACTTCTGTCAGGTTTACTTGCACGTCCAGGTCATATACTGATGACGGCATTAGCATTAAATGATTATGTTTGAAAAAGTCAGCTGATGGACTAAAGGAACCAAAAGGAAATTACATTAAAAAGAATCAAAGAGTAATAGTTTAATGTTGTAAAAGACTGGTCATGTTACTGTCCTATGCCTATGATAAAATCATGAAAAGTCTTGTTAATCTTAGTCTAAGTACACTTTTGTAGTCAATTGCTAACTATACTTTTATGTTTTTCTAATAGTTTAATTGACCGAAGAGGAACGATCCAGTCAGATACGCCACAGTCAGTTGCGGCACCAAATGGGATCACCACATATGGGGCCACACAATCTCAGAGCAACATGGTAGGATCCAGACCATAGTGTTGCTCACTGAGATCCTGTCATTGTTTATTTGCATCACCCTTTTTCCATCTGTTTCAGTAGTACATTTCACCTATCCCAGAAAAGCCTAATCTAGTAAGAGCAGCCATCCCAAGCTACTGTGATTAAAGAGGTGTCCTGAACACATGACCAACCTTACTGCTTCACAGAAACATGTAATATGCAGTTTGACTAAATACTGAAGAATAGAGAATATAAATGTCATGGAGCCTCTCTAGTCCTTCTGTTTGAGAGAATAAAGAAATGTGACCAAATACCAATCAGTGCAGCCATGCAAAGTATTAAACCATTTCTAGCATTCAGGCTTAGTACAGTTTGAGGTCAGTTTTCAGCTGCATGAAACTGTTTTATGTATTTAGAAGAATACTTGATCTGTGGCTATACAAACTGTGGGCGAGAGGAGAATATGAAATGCCATTTGCATCTTTTTCACTAGTGGCAGAATTATATTTCAGATGGATTCATAGGTTGAATTTCAGGCCACTTTAGGCTCCATATAAATGCCTTTTAGTGGTCCAAACTCAATTATTTGAGTCTCTTACAAGCTTAGTCTTGGTTTTGAATTACATGGAATTTACAACACAAATGGGTCATTCAGCGCCCCCACTGGTCCGTGCTGGTATCTATGTTCCAATGAAGCCTCCTCCCCCCATAATTCATCTAACCCTGTGTACATATATCCTTTATTCTTTTCTCCCGCATGTACTTATCTAGCTGCTTCTTTCATGTACCTATGTCATTCACCTGAACCACTCCATGAAGTAGCAAATTCCACATTGTAACTGCTCTCTGGGTAAAGACATTTTTTCCAGGATTACCTATTGGATTTATAGTGATTATGTTAAATGTATAGTCCTTTATTTTGAACATTCCCATTAGTAGAGAAATATCTCCTTTACTTCTAGCCTATTGAAACCCATCATAATTTTAACGACCCCTAATAGGTCACCCCTTAACCTCTTTTCTTGAGAAAGAAAATGAACCTGTTTATTTTTTCCTGATTGCTTTCACCTCTCAGTCCTGGTATTATTCTCAGATCTTTTTTGCATCTGCTTCAGTGACTCTATATCTTTTCCATAAACGGAGACCAGAACTGCATAAAGTATTCCAAATGCAGTTTACCCAAAGTTCTATAAAAGTCTAACATAACTGCCCTTCAATTCTATTCCTCCTAAATTAACCCTCATGCCTTAGTAGCATTTTGTATGACTTTATTAACTTGTGTTGCTGCTTTTCATGATTTGCCAATGTATACTCCTAGATTCTTTTGCTCCCCTATCTACCCTATTTAAATTATTATTTTACAAGGAGTATATCACCTCCTTATTTCTCCTGCCAAAATGTACCACCTCACATTTATTTATATTGAAATTAACTTGCCATTTATTGCCAATCTGCAAGCCTATTAATGTTTTCTTGTATTTTGTTGCAGTTTTCATCAGTATTACCTAAAACCCAATTTAGTGCTATCTGTAAATTTTGAAAGTCTATTTCTGACTTCACCTAGGTGAAGAACAGTAATGGTCCCAGCACAAATCCCTTCTGCCAGTTTGCTTAACTATGTTTAACCCCTACTCTCTGTTTTTGTTCTTTAGCTTGCTATCCATCCTGCTACTTGTCCGACTCATGACCTGCTCTGACTTTAATCATAAGTTTATTATGCAGTATCTCATCAAAGGCCTTTTAGAAATCCAAGTATATTGCACCTTCAGCGTTACCCTTGTATACTGCTTCTGTTATTTCTTCAAAGTAATCAATAAGTTTGGTCAATAAGCATGTCCTTCTCTTTTGACATCCATGTTAACTGTTCCTTAATATATTTTCAGTTTCTAGATATGTTTCTATTAGATTATCATAGAAAGATTCAATGCAGAAGGAGGTCATTTGGCCTATCATGCCTTCTTTCTTTGAAAGAAGAATACAAGTTGTCTCACTCCCCTGTTCTTTTCTCATAGGCCTGCAAATATTTCTATTTCAAGTATTTATCCAGTTCCCTTTTGATTATTCAATCTGCTTCCACCACCTTTTAAGACAGTGGGCAGAATTTTGCCCTTGGTGGGCAAGCGGGCCGCACCGGCTCGGCAGTGGGCGGGCAGCTGACCCCTGCCGCCGAAATGGGGCCCGCCGCCATTTTGAGCAATTAAGGCCCGCCCAGCGGCCTACCCGATAGGAAACGCTATGCGCTTCCTGTGCAGGGTGTGGAGGGAGGGAATCCCCAGCTGTCAAAGTGCGCTCTTTCGCGCATGCGTGCGAAAGAGCGCACTGCTCCCTGAGACAAAGTGCTGTCTCAGGGAGTTTACTGACAGGTAAGAAAAGTCAAAAAATAGAGAAATATTAAAATTATTAACATGTCCCCCTCATGTGACAATGTCACACGAAATGGGACATGTTAATAAGAAACACAAAGTTTATTAAATTTTTTAAAAACGGACATGAAACTTCATCCTGCCTGCGGATGAAGTTTCATGAATAATCTGGAGCCCGCTGGGGCTCCTGGCCTGCCCGCCAGCCTTAAGGTTGGACGGGCAGGGTCTTTAACAAGGTTAATTAGCCTGTCAATGGCCTTAATTGGCCATTGACAGGTCAGCGGGTGGACAGCTGATTTCGCTGTCCGTCTGCCTTCCTGAAGATTTAAAAGGACCGGGATGACGTCGGGGGCTCCTCCCAACGTCATCCCACGTCATTTTCCCCTCGGCGACCGGACCCCGCCCCCAAATCGCCGAGGGGAAAACCCTGGCCAGTGTATTCCAGACTATAATAACTTGCTGCATAAATTTTGTTTCCTTCATCTCCCCTCTGGTTCTTTTGCCAATGATCTCTGTCAGATGTACTGCGTAAAAACTCTTCATGATTTTGAACATTTCTATTAAATCTCCCCCTTAACCTTCTCTGCTCTAAACAAGAACAGCCCAGCTTTTCTATCCTTTCTCTTTGCCCACCCCCCCACCACTCCCGTAACTCCCCTTGCATTCTTCCTAAAGTGCAATGCCCAAAATTGGATTGAGGCCTAACCCTTATTGATTTATAAAGGTTTACTTTCTTGCTTTTGTATTCTATGCCTCTATTAATAAATAATCCCATATGATTTATCAACTGCCTGATTAACTTGCCTTGTCACCTTCAAACATCTGTCTACATGAATCCCCAGGACTTTCTGCAATTAAACCATTTAACTTAAGTTTAATGTTGAATAAAAATTCATTATCTTCCCTACCAACAAGGTTAAGCTATAAGTTTATAATTTCCTGGGCTTGTTCTGTCCCCCTTTTGAAATATTATCTGTCACTCAGTCCTCTAGTACCATATTGTTTTCTAATGAATTGATATAAATACAGTTTATAATATGTAACAATCTCTTCCTGCTGTGGATATAATCCATACCAGGGTTTTATCTCCCACCCTTTCTAATTTAAAAGTCTTGATACCTATTTGGATCTCTTCTTCGAATGTTGGCCTCCCTGGTAAATAACTGAGGGAAAGTAATTATTCAGTATTTCTACCATTTCACTGTCAATATCTGAGAGTTCATTATGTATTAGTTAGTGGCCCAGTCTCGTTTGGTTATTTATATGTGTGTAGAATACTTTTATTTTTTTTTAATATTCCTTGGTTGTTATATTTTGTAGCTCCTCTTTGCTTTCCTACTTGTTTTTGGACTTATTTAATAACCTCATTGTATTCCCTTTTGCTATTCTCTTCGTTATTGTCTATGTACTTAGTGTATGTATTTTAGTTTTAATTTTGCCCTCATCTCTATTCATCCATGGTTTTTCACTATTGGCTAGTTTGTCCTTGATTTTCAACCAATATATTCCTCCTGAACTCTACTGATCAGCTTTTTAAATTATTTCTGATCTGTTTCTTTGGTCTTTGTTGCACTTGCATCTTTTGCAGTGGTTATTTTAAATATTATTATGTTGTGATTGTTATTGCATAGATGTTCCTCTACATTTACTTCGCTTTATTCTATTACAATCCCATTACTGGACCTAGCAGTTCCTTGCACCATTAGGTGGTCTGCAGTTTTCCCGTTTGGCTGATCAATCCCGTCTTATCCTTTACCTCATTGCATGTGGATCTTTCTACCTTAATATTAGTTATGCCCCTTTTTTCTACTGCCAATTAGTACAGTTACCCCATCCCTACTTTTTCTAAATCTGTTATTCCCTGTAATATTTAACTTTTTTATTTATTTGTTCATGGGGTTTGGGCATTGCTGGATAGGCCAGTATTTATTGCCCACCTCTAATTGCCCTGGAGAAGGTGATGGTGAGCTGCCTTCTTAAACTGCTATAGGTAGGTACACCCACAGTGCTGTTTGGAAGGGAGTTTCAGAATTTTGACTCAGTGGAAGTGAAGGAATGAGGATATAGTTCCAAGTCAGGTCTGTGGCTTGGAGGGGAGCTTGCAGGTAGTGGTGTTCCCAGTCTCAGTCCTAGGACTGCCAGTCCTATTCTTTATGTAGTTATGTTTCAATTAACCCTACTATATCTGGCTCTTCGCTCTATATTATTGGCTGCATTTGCCCCATTTTATTTAAGATGCCCTGCAAGTTGCTGTATAGGCAATTTACTCTCTTTAGATCACTTACTTTTAACATCACTTAATATTTATGTTCTATAACTTGTATGAGTTCCCTGCCTATTTACATTACCCTTATGTCCTACTTTGATCTGACCTTTATACTCATCACCTGTTTTATCTTCAGGCTTATGTTATTGCCACCAGAAACCTCTGCCCATCTTCATTTAAAATTCTGTCCGTGGTTCTATTCATCCTTTTCATCATAACACCTGAGGCATTCTAATTGCAATACCTGTTCTTAGTAATGCCTTTCACCCTTTACCAGTGGTGGTAAGGGGGTAGATCTAGATCCAAAGCGAGATCTCCAATCTGAGTTACAATTCAGAAGTTTTTAGCACAATAATTTTAAAATATTGATACAACATTTCCCTTTCATTAGCACATTCAGTTTATTTAACAGAACCTCAAGCCACAGGAAGTATCATAAATTGTTCTTAAATCATAAACCCTTTTTTAATCTGAGCATTGGATTGTTAGAAGACTTTGTCAATACGTATCACAGTAACTAAATTGTTGCAGATCTCAGATTTACTTTCTCACCGTATATGCCCAATTAGAATATAATTTTTCACCCCTGCCTTATACTTTAGGGAACATAGAAGTCTTTTCAAGTTGATTGCAAACCTTATGTTCAAATTAAGGTTTAGCATGATGTCTTTTTTCCTACACATGAGCAGATCTTTCACAATTGTATATGCAGAATTAGATTTCTACACTATTGTTTTTCTACTACCAATTATGTTTAGAACAACTGTGTTTTGTTTCAATTGATATCGAGACTCTCTGTCTCACAACATCCTAACCAAGGCTATTGCTGAACTATGCAAATAACTATGTACTATGTTGAAGGCAATGTTCACTTAAAATATAGGCTCAATCCAATTCAACACTGAGGCAGCTAGGAACATTTTAGTAATGTTAGGGGTGTCTCTGTAGCTGAAGCAATTTTTGGAGGCTAAGGTCCAATTTCATACTTGACCAATATTTGAACACAGTTTATGCTGTGGGAAAATTTTAAGCCATTCATGGCATGGGCTTCTTCAATCTCAGAGATGGGGAAAAAAACACAGCAAGAAATCTATGTTTAAACCAAAAGTCCTTGTTGCTGATATGAAGCAGCATTATCAACAGAGAAGTTACCAACAAAGACTGTCCATCCTACTAACTAAAGGAGAACAGATCAAAGGAAAATGAGGATAGTGGGAGCATTTTTTTAAGCACAGAAGGAATTTTGAATATACCAGGAAGGTAGCAAAATAGACAAGTTAATAGTGCAGTAACATGCTGGCATGTAAGAAGAAAGACAATCTTGCATTTATATAGTACCTTTCATGATCCCAGGATGTCCCAAAGTGCTTTACAGCTAATGAAATGTTTTTGATGTACCGTCACTATTGTAATGTTGGAAATATAGCAGCTAATTTGCACGCAACAAGGCCCCACAAACAGCAATGTAATGATGACCGGATAATCTGCTTTAGTGATGTTGGTTGCAATGAAGAACATCTGCTTTTCACAACTTTTGGTTGGTGAACTTTAAAAACAAATCTTCAGTTTAACTATATTCTGTTCTATGAATGGTAATTTGTATTTTGCTGGGCAATTAGTTTATGACCAAATTATTAAGCAAGCTCAACAGTAGTTTCTCATTATAATTCTCTCAAGTATTGATCACTTAACTTATTGATACACCCTGTTTACATTTAGCACTTTGGTTTCAGCCCGCTAAATTTATATTTCCTGTAGCTTGATTCACTTATGGTGTAAAGCAACCTTCCCTATGAATTTCCACAGGGGTTCTCCCTGCAGTAATTCAGTATAAGATTGGCAGAAGCTGGGAGAAACATGTAAATAGCTGTCGGCACTTGCTTTTCCAGGGTTTCCACCAAAGTTGGAGAAGAAATTTTGGGAAAACCCCAATGGAAACTTTACCCCATCAAATGAAAAGAATCAAAACCTCATGCATTTTTTTGATTTGCAAGTTTGATCTCATTGCATTTGGCTTCTATATTAAAAACACAATGTCAATGTTGACAGTATTTCTTTCATAAGTATGCCATTTGGAATCTGCACATCAATTTGTACCGACACGTTAACCATTTCTGTGGTAGATTTTTGACATTTATTTTACAGCAAAACCTGTTTGAATTGCTGAAAACTGAATACCAACTTTCCTATTGTTAATGCAGCTTACTTTAATACAATACAACTGATATAAGGCAGCAGTAGAGTTAAATTGACAGTGAGATAAATGCATACATACAACACTATTTACACAGAAAGAGGCCATTCAGCCCATCATGTCTGCACCGGCTGAAAAAAACGGCCTGCCCATTCTAATCCCACCTTCCTGTACCCGGTCCGTAGCCTTGCAGGTTACAGCACTTCAGGTGAATTCCAGACACCTACCACTTTGGCTGAAAAGGTTTTTACTAATATCCTCTCTAATCCTTCTGCCAATCACCTTAAATCTGTGCCCCCTGGTAATTGACCTCTCTGCTAGGGGAAACAATTCTTTCCTGTCTACTCCATCTAGGCCCTTCATAATTTTGTACGCCTCAGTCAAATCACCCCTCAGCCTCCCCTTGTTCTGAGGAAAACAGCTCTAGCCTACTCAATCTTTCCTCATAGCTGCAATTTTCAAGCCCTGGCATCATTCTTGTAAATCTCTTCTGTACTCTCTCTAGGGCAATTACATCCTTCCTGTAATATAGTGACCAGAACAGGACGCAAAACTCCAGATGTGGCCTAACCAGCATTTTATACAGTTTCAGCATTACATCCCAGCTTTTGTATTCTGTATCTTGTCCAATAAAGGAAAGCATCCCACATGCCTTCTTTATCTACCTGTCCTGCCACCTTCAAAGACCTATGGACATGCACTCCAAGGCCTCTCGCTTCCTCTACCTCTCTCAATATATACCCGTTTGAATATTCCCTTGCTTTCTTTGCTGTCCCAAAATGTATTACCTCACACTTCTTTTGCTACTTTTCCGCTCTCTCAACCAAACCTATCATTCTGGAGTCCACAGTTTTCCTCTTCACTTTCAGCTACATGGCCGATTTTTGTGTCATCTGCAAATTTCCCGGTCATGCCTCCCATATTTAAGTCCAAATCCATTAATATATACCACAAACAACAAGGGACCCATTACTGAGCCCTGTGAAACACCACTGGAAATCACTTTCCTTTCGCAAAAACATCCGTCGATCATTACCCTTTGTTTCCTGTCACTGAGCCAATTTTGGATCCCACTTGCCACATTCCCTTGGGCTTTTACTTTTCTGACCAGTCTGCCATGGGGGACCTTGTCAAAATGCCTTACTAAAATCCATGTAGACCACACCCGTTGCACTACCCTCATTGTTACTTCCTCAAAAAATTCAATTAAGTTAATAAAACCATGCTGACTATCCCTGACTAATCCTTGCCTTTCTAAGCAACAACTTACCCTGGCTCTCAAAATTGATTCTAATAATTTTCCCACCACCAAAGTCAGACTGACTGGCCTATAGTTATTTGGAACAAAACAAAAATACCTCAAAAAACTCAGCAGGTCTGACAGCATCTGCAGATAGGAACACAGTTCACATTTCAAGTCCGTATGACTCTTCACCAGAACAAATATAATTATTTGGCCTATCCCTCGCATCCTTTTTAAACAATGGTACAATGTTCGCATAGCTCCAATTGTCTGGTACCTCACCTGTATCTAGCGAGGATTGAAAAATGATCCACAGGGCATCTGCCATTTCCTCCCTGGCTTCCTTTAACAGCCAGAGATGTAATCCATCCGTGCCTGGTGATTTATCCACCTTCAAGGATATCAGTCCCTCCAGTACTTCCTCTCTCATATTTCACACTCCTCCTCATTAACTAGAATGTCTGCATCATCCCTCTTCTTTGTGAAGACAGAGACAAAGTACTCATTAAGAACCCTGCCCACATCTTCTACATCAACATATAAGTATCCCATTCCTTATTATCCTCTTGCTCTTAATGTATTGATAAAACAGATTTTTATTGAAATAGCCTTAGTTCCAGAAATGGAAAGCAGCTCGGCTTAAGCTAAGGATCACGGTTGAGGTCGGTTTAAAAAAAAAAGTAAGTTTTTTTGTGAAAAATTAAATATATTACATAGGAAGAAGAGAAGTAAAAGCAAAGACATTCAGCAAATTAAGCATATAGATGTTCTTTAACCGGTTACTTTGTTTATGTTTTTAAGTGCATGTTATTGTTGCAGCAGTAAGCCTATTTTTATCATCTTTGTAGCATTATTGCTGTTATGTAAAGTTAATCTGGAACCTCGGTGTGAATTGCTTTTATATTAAAACAAATTGGCTTGCTCAGGGAGTTCAGAATTTCCGGGAGATATCAACACTCTAAGGGTTAAAGTTGTAAATTTTTAGGTGAGGGCCGTTATTTACCAAGAGAGAGAGACTGCTTTGTCTGCTAGTATTTTTCAAAATTCAAATGTTCGGACTTCTTCCTTAGTCATATCTTTATGCCGCTCCTGGAGCTTGGTGCCATGCATCAATCCATGTATCAATGCTGGAATTACATTTGGAGCTTTCATGTGCCAATTTCAAAGACCTCAGGTTATTTTCTTACACAGGTGAAACAATGTTATGGGAAGATGAAGAAAATTGTTATTTTTTCAAATCAATTTCTTCTGTGGCTTCAGTGCCTGGTCTTATTTTCCTAAATCTGTTTAGAGTGTCTTCAGTGTTTATACTCCAATGTTATAATGTTAGATTTGCATGGTTTTATAATGTTGCCAAATAAATAGTTGGAACTTATTATCTATTTTTAAGATATTACGAGCAGACCATCTAAAGAAGCACGTACATTGATTAAGGGAAATTGTTCTATCTATTATGTTTTCCGTTTGGAAATATTTGACTTAACATTGCATTGATAATTTAAATATAAATTGCATTCATGCCATTTTTCAGAACCAGCATTTCCCTTACTCCTGCCACAAGATTTATTCTCTTGAACCACAGAAAAGCTAATATTCTACCATCATAATTGGAATAAAAGATAACCATAAAACAAAATAGCAGTAGTCCCATCCTGCAGCTTATATTTGCAATAAAGAGTCATAGAGTTATTATGGCACAGAAGGAGGCTGTTTGGCCCATCAGATCTATGCTGGCTATCTAGAGCAATCCAATCAATTCCATTCCTTTACTTGTATCCCTGTAGCCCTCAAGTATTTTTCCTTCACTGTCCATCCAATTTCATTTTGAAATCATTTATCATCTCCACCTCCACTACCTTCATTTTGCTTTGCTAACTACTCTGTCAATGTGTCCTGCCACCCTCAAAGACCTATACAGCACTGTGGGTGTACCTACACCACAGGGACTGCAGTGGTTCAAGAAGGTAGCTCACCACCAACTTCTCAAGAGCAATTAAGGAAGGGCAATAAATTCTGGCCTAGCCAGCAATGTCCACATTCTGTAAATGAATTTTAAAAAAAGCTGAACCCCAAGTCCTGTTGCAATTGATCGATATCATCCTCACTCTCTTCCACACCTGAAGTGATGAAAAGTGCTTTAAAATGACTACCTCTTCCAATATTTTTATGTCCACACAAAAAGCTACTGTGGTTCTTAATTACACCGCACAAATCCTTGTTTAATTCCTGATGTTATCTTTCATTATATCAAGATGTAGACTACTTTCCACGTAAAAATGCATTTGAATCCTTTAGCTATCAGTTGCATTTCTGCACCAGTTGAAAATCTAGTAAAATTGTCTCAAATTTAGTTTGAGAATATTTGACCAGAATTTCCAAATACTTTGTGGTTCCATTTGTTTCTCCAATTCCACAATGTAATACTGAATGCAAACAGTTTACAAAAGCCATCTTGCAGATGTATCAATGTCTGCAATATATTAAACATCTTAAGTCTGCATACACATCTTACCTACAGAATCTTATTTCCTTCTGTCATGTATTTGTCATATTCTGTGTCAACCTTTTTCTGCTAATAAATTGTCCACATTTATAATACAAACTGCCTATGTAAGATTGTCACACTGTAATAATAGCCCTCGCCATTGGCAAAGATGCAGTGCCTCAGTTTTGGGTCTCCCCGCTCCTCAACCTGTATGCAGAGGAATTCCCAATGGGTCCTGTCAACTCTACTTCTCTGCTTCCCAGATGTCTGTAAATATTGATATTTAACTATAAATAGCATCAAGTCAAAATATTGCATTAGTATGACTAAACAGAGATGGATTTCCATCTAGGCACCCTACTCCAATTACTCCCCCCATCTTCTAACCCCACTTTACCCAATAACTACACTTGGCAAAAACAGAATTACCTGGAAAAACTCAGCAGGTCTGGCAGCATCGGCGGAGAAGAAAAGAGTTGACGTTTCGAGTCCTCATGACCCTTCAGCAGAACTGAGTAAAGTTAGGAGAGGGGTGAAATATAAGCTGGTTTAAGGTGGGGGGAGAGAAGTTGAGGGGGGGTCGTTGTAGGGACAAGCAAGCAGTGATAGGAGCAGATAATCAAAAGATGTCACAAACAAAGGAACAAAGACGTGTAAAAGGTGGTGATGTTATCTAAGAGAATGTGCTAATTAAGAATGGATGGCAGGACACTCAAGGTACAGCTCTAGTGGGGGTGGGGCAGAAAGACTGACAGGGCATTACAGTTATAGATTTAAAAATAATGGAAATAGGTGGGAAAAGAAAAATCTATATAAATTATTGGAAAAAACAAAAGGGAGGGGGAAGAAACGGAAAGGGGGTGGGGATGGAGGAGGGAGTTCAAGATCTAAAGTTGTTGAATTCAATATTCAGTCCAGAAGGCTGTAAAGTGCCTAGTCGGAAGATGAGGTGCTGTTCCTCCAGTTTCAACAACTTTCGATCTTGAACTCCCTCCCCCATCCCCACCCCCTTTCTGTTTCTTCCCCCTCCCTTTTGTTTATCTGCTCCTATTACTGCTTGCTTGTCCCTACAACCACCCCCCTCTCAACTTCTCTCCCCCACCCCCCCCTCTCAACTTCTCTCCCCCACCCTCCCCCCCTCAACTTCTCTCCTCCCCCCCCCCCCCCCCCTCCACCTTAAACCAGCTTATATTTCACCCCTCTCCTAACTTTACTCAGTTCTGCTGAAGGGTCATGAGGACTCGAAACATCAACTCATTTCTGCTACGCCGATGCTGCCAGACCTGCTGAGTTTTTCCAGGTAATTCTGTTTTTGTTTTGGATTTCCAGCATCCGCAGTAGTTTTTTGTTTTTAATTACATTTGGCATTGATTCCCCCAGTTGGAGAGTTGATTTCATTGAAATACAAGATTCTGAAAGGGTTTGACAGGATAGCCAGTGAGAGGTTGTTGCCCCTGGCTGGGGTATCTAGAATGCAGCGGCATAGTCTCAGGATAAGGAATCAATCATTTAGGACTGAGATGAGGAGAAAGTTCTTCATTCAAAGGCTTGTAATCTTTAGAATTCTCTACCCCAAAGAGTTGTGGATGCTCCATCGCTGAGTATCCTTTAAGGCAGATAGGCAGAGTTTTGTTCTCAGAATCAATGGATATGGGGGAGGATGGGAAAGTGGAGTTAAGGCAGAGGATCAGCCATGATCGTATTGAATAACAGAGCATGCTCGAAGGACCATGTAGTCTGTTCCTGCTCCTGTTTCTTATGTTCCTATGTTCTAAGTACAAGGCGAAGGCAGAATATTAACATACGAAAATGATGGCAAAATGACGAGCATTATGCCTATCAATTTCCTTCACCCCATCCTCACCTTTCCTGCAGCCATATAATCTCCTGGGAGAGGCAAAATATGCACTGAAAAAACTCAGGGCCAATTAGGGAAAAATATTCTCTAAATTCCATTCCAATCCCCATAGGCGATCAAAACCATTTAAGATCACATGGAGCTGAGGTGATCGTGACCGCCCAATGATATTGCCTTGACTGCCAGCCTTTAACTGAGTGTGGCATCAAGGAGCCCCAGCAAAAGTGAAGGTAATGGGAATCCAGGGGAAAACTGTCCACTGGTTAGAGTCACACCTAGCACAAAGGAAGGTGGTTGTGATTGTTGGAGGCCAATCATCTCAGTTCCAGGACATCACTGCAGGAATTTCCCAGGGCAGTGTCCTAGGCCCAACCATTTTCTGCTTCTTCAATGACCTTCCCTCCGATACAAGGTCAGAAGTTGGGATGTTCACTGATGATTGCACGATGTTCAGCACCATTCATTACTCCTCAGATACTGAAGCAGCCTGTGTCCATATGCAACAAGACCTTGACAACATTCAGGCTTGGGCTGATAAGTGGCAAGTAACATCCGTGCCCCACAATTTCCAGGCAATGACCATTCCACCAACAGAGAATCTAACCATCTCTCCTTGGCATTCAACGACATTACCATCACTGAGTTTTCCCCCACATCAACATCCTGAGGGGTTACCATTGTCCAGAATCTGAACTGGACCAGCCATATAAATACTGTGGCTACAAGAGCAGGTCAGAGGCTGGAAGTTCTGCGGAGAGTAATTAACCTCCTGACTCCCCGAAGTCTGTCCACCATCTACAAGGTACAAGTCAGGAGCATGATGGAATACTTTCCACTTGCCTGGATGAGTGTGATTCCAACAATACTCATGAGCTCAACACAATCCAGGATAAAGCAGTCTGTTTGATGAGCACCCTATCCACCACTTTAAACATTCACTCTGTCCACCAGCAATGCACAGTTTGGCAGCAGTGTACCATCTACAAAGTGCACTGCAGCAATTCACCCAGGCTCCTTCGACAGCAGTTTCAAAAACCCGCTATCTGTGTATCTAGAAGGACAAGGGTAACAGACACATTGAAACATTATTAACTAAAAGTTCCCCTCCAAGCCACACACCACTTGGACTTGGAACAATTTCACTGTTCCTTCACTGTCACTGGGTCAAATCCTGGAACACCCTAACAGCACTGTGGGTGCACTTACACCAGATGGACTGCAGTGATTCAAGGAAGCGGCTCACCACCACCTTCATAAGGATAATAAGGATGAGCAACAAATGATGGCTTTGAAAGAGATACTGACATCCTGTGGAAGAATTAAAGCAAAGCATTGTCCATAAAGACATTTTATGATGCAATATCTGCCCCAATCAAGAACTGGTCCCTCTTGAAGGCAGGCAGAGTCGACATCCATCGCACCAGCCAGCAATGTATTCCAGAGGCTCACTGCTCTCTTGGAAGAGAAGAACCACCCAATATCCAGTCTGTTCCTTCTGTTATACAGTTTAAAGTTCTGTCTTCCACCCTTCACAATCTGTTAAACTGGAATAATCTATCAACATCGATGCTATCAAGTCCTTAAAATAAAAATACCAAGGCTCTTGAGCCAATCTGAGTACTTGAGATTCTTTAAGCTAAGTATCCTCATCTATGCCTTAAGACCCTGGGCTTGACTACTCCATTGCTGCCCTGGCCAGCCTCCTATATTCTACCCTCTGCAAGTTTGAAGAGCTCCAAAACTCCAACCCCTGTCCATTGCCCTGTGATCTGGATTGACCTCCAGTAAAGAAATGCCTTGATTTTAAAGTTCTTATATTTGTTTTCAAATTCCTTCATGTCCTTGCCTCTCTCTTTCCCTGTAATCCACCGCCCCCACCCACCCACACTCGCCTGCAAACCCACAGGAGGGGGACTGTATAATTCTGCCCTTGGTGCCAAACTTTGCTTTTTAATGGTCCTGTGAAGCATCCTCGGGTGTTTTAGTGCATTAAAGGTACTATTTAATATAAGTTGTTGATGAATCATTGCTGTAACTCTCCCTTGGATCTTTTCCAAGGTAACTGTATCACCCACCATGTAAGAACCAAAACTGGGCACAGTACTGCCGATACATTCTGACCAGAGACCTGTATAGTGGCAAAATGGTGTCCTTTGATTTATACTGAGTGGTTATATTAATACATCCCAATACCTTGCTACCTTTAGCTATAGTATCTCTATATTCGTCATGAATCTTAAGTAATCTGCCCAATAACATCTAGATCTTTTTCTCTTTCAACCTCATTCAGTTTTGTTCCCTGCAAATAGCATAAGAGGGAATTGGATAGCTATTGGAAAAGGGATAAAGTAGAGGGCTATAGGCAGATGGTGGCGGAGCGGCACAAGGTAAATTGCTCCTATGGAGAGCCAGTGCAGACACAATGTGCCAAATGGCCGCCTCCTGTGCTATAACAATTCTGTGATATGTGTATTCTGTGTTGGCCCTACAAATGTGCACGGCACTACATTTACCTCAATTAAACACCTCCCTAGCGCATCCAAATACGAACATACGAAATAGGAGCAGATGTAGGCCATTCGACTTGTCGAGCCTGCTCCACCATTCAATAAGATCATGGCTGATCTGTTTGTGTTTCGAATTCCACGTTCCCATCTACCCCTGATAACCTTCGGTTCCCTTGCCTAACAATGCAGAGGTAAATAGTTTCTTAAAAATATTCAGTGACCCCACTTCCACTGCCTTCTGAGGCAGAGTGTTCCAAAGTCGTACAACCCTGAGAGAGAAAAAATTTCTCCTCATCTCTGTCATATAAGGGCAACCCCTAATTTTAAAACAGTGCTCCCTAGTTATGGACTCATCCCCAAGAGGAAACATCCTTTCCACGCCTGCCTTGTTAAGACCATTCAGGATCTTATATACTCATGAGACAACCCGCTCATTCCAGGTATCACTCTAGTAAACCTTCTCTGAACCACCTCCAACGAACTTAAATCCTTCCTTAAATAAGTACTCGAGATGCGGTCTCATCAATGCCCTGTGCTTTTTATGTACTCTTACTTTTATGTTCAATTCCTCTGGTAATAAAGGATAGCACTCCATTAACCTTCTTGATTACATGCTATACTTGCATACTAACTTTTTGTGACTCATGCACAAGAACACCTAGATCCCTCTGCACCTCAGAATCCTACAGTCGTTCTCTGTTTAAATAATACCCTTTTTTTATTCTTCCTGCCAAAATGAACAACTTCACATTTTCCCACACTATACTCCATCTGCCAGATTTTTGCCCACTCACTCAACTTACCTATTCCTTATGTCTTCTTCACACCATACTTTCCTGCCTATCTTTGTGTCATCTTCAAATTTAGCTACCATGCTTTCACTCCCCTCTTCTAAGTCATTGATTTAAGTTGTAAAAAGTTAAGGTCCCTGCAGGACCCCAATGGTCACATCCTGTCAACTAGACATTTATGCATACTCTGTTTTTTGCCAACCAGCCAATCCTCTATATCCAGGCTAATATGTTACCCCCCTACACCCATGAGCTTTTATTTTCCGCAATAACCTTTGATGTAGCACCTTATCAAATGCCTTCTGGAAATCCAAGTACAGTACATCTACAGGCTCCCCTTTATCCACAGCACTTTTTGCATTTGATTGTATTCCTCTAATGTCTTAACCTTTGTACAAATTTTGTTGCCATCTGCGAGCCCACTTACCATACATCTAACACCACTGTCCAAACCATTAATAAGACTGTGAGGAGTAGCCGGCCTAGGACTGACCCAAGGGACGCCACTGGTAACGTCACCAGGCAGAAGCATTAACTAGGGTTACCTCTACTTCCATTGCCCCATGCAGTCAGAACAAGAATCTGAATTGAAAAGTTTTGATAATGCTAATTGGTAAAACCTCCAGTTTTCTTACCATTTCAAGTATGTATTATAGGATGAAATTTTCATAGGATATATGGGACATAGTCACAACCAGTCAGAGAATGTCCCATTTAAGGATGAATGCACCAGTCAAAGATCTGAGAATTAAACATTTAGAGTAGACCATTTATTTTGTTCAAGTAACAACTAGAACAGTCAAAAAATCAAGTGACAGCCCAAGTTTAACCCAGTAACAAATATGTTGTTTTTATTTTAATATTTATTTGGAAAAGCTGTTTCTTAAATGCACCTGCTTTCCTTATGCAGTCTGTCTACTGTTGTTATCTACAGTGTGGTCTGATGATGCAAACCAGACATGAGCCAAGTACAGAATTTTATCAGCACAGTACTGGAAAAGATGTTTAAAATTTACTTAAGGAAGTTTGTAATTTAAACACAGGGAACAACAGAGCAGAGGGGAAAATATTTGTTTCTTATGCTCTACTGAACTCTCAGTCTGAGTCATATTGCTTAAGGGAGTTGCCAAGTGGAAGACGAGGACTTCCTGCAAGCAAAGTTAAGAAAACATTCTAATAAGTGTTTACTCGTGTCAATTGGGATCCAGCATTAATGGAGATCTGAGAGCGTGCTGCGTGCCCTTGGCACAGGCAGTGTGTGCCAAAGGAACATAGGAACAGATCATGGCTGATCAATATCTCATTTTAACAGCCTTTGTTTCATATCTCTTAGATATCTAACTAAAATGTAACAACCTTGGTCTTGAAAATTTCAATTTCAATCTCAGCCTTCACAGCCTTTTGGTGGAGAAAGATTGGGTTTCCACTACTCTTTGCATGAAAAATTGCTTCTTGATTTCACTGCTGAATGGCCTAGCTCTAATTTTAGGATTATTCCCTCTTGTTCTGTAATTCCCTACTCTAGGAAATAGTCTTCCCATATCTACTCTGTTGATTTCCATTATCATTTTGAAGGCCTCAATTTTTAAAAAATTCATTCATGGGATGTGGGTGTAAGCCAGCATTTATTGCCCATCCCTAATTGCCCTTGAGAAGGTGATAGTGAGCTACCTTCTTGAACCGCTGCTGTCCCTGTGGAGTAGGTACACCCACAGTGCAGTTAGGGAGGGAGTTCCAGGATTTTGACCCAGTGACAGTGAGGGAACGGCGATATATTTCTAAGTCAGGATAGTGAGTGGCTTGAAGGGGAACTTGCAGGTGGTGGTGTTCCCATGTTCCTGCTGTCCTTGCCCTTCTAGATGGTAGCAGCCGTGGCTTTGGAAGGTGCTGCCTAAGGAGCCTTGGTGAGTTCCTGCAGTGCATCTTGTAGATGGTACACACTGCTGCCACTGTGCGTCAGTGGTAGAGGGACTGAATGTTTGTGGATTCGGTGCCAATCAAGCGGGCTGCTTTGTCCTGGATGATGTCAAGCTTCTTTAGTGGTTGTTGGAGCTGCACTCATCCAACAAATGGAGTATTCCATCACAATCCTGACCTGTGCCTTGTAGATGGTGGACAGGCTTTGGGGAACCAGGAGGTGAGTTACTCACCGCAGGATTCCTAGCCTCTGAACTGCTCTTGTAGCCACAATATTTATATAGCGAGCCCAGTTCTGTTTCTGGTCAATGGTAATCCCCAGGATGTTGATAGTGGGGCATTCAGCGATGGGAATACCATTGAAAGTCAAGGGTCAATAGCTAGATTCTCTCTTCCTGCAGATCATTATTGCCTGGAATTTCTGTGGCGCAAATGTTACTTGCTACTTGTCAGCCCAAGCCAGGATATTATCCAGGTCTTGTTGCATTTGGACATGGACTGCTTATCTGAGGAGCCGTGAATGGTGCTGAACATTGTGCAATATTCAGCGAACATCTCCACTTCTGATCTTATGATGGAAGGAAGGTCATTGATGAAGCAGCTGAAGGTGGTTGGGCCTAAGGCACTACTCTGAGGAACTCCTGCAGTGATGTCCTGGAACTGAGATGATTGACCTCCAACAACCACAATCATCTTCTTTTGTGCTAGGTATGACTCCAACCAGGGGAGAGTTTTCCCCCTGATTCCAGTTTTGCTAGGATTCCCTGATGCCACACTCGGTCAAATGTTGTCTTGACATCAAGGGCAGTTACTCTCACCTCACCTCTGGAGTTCAGCTCTTTAGTCCATGTTTGAACCGAGGAGCTGAGTGACCCTGCCGGGACCCAAACTGAGTGTCAGTGAGCAGGTTATTGTTAAGCAAGTGCCGCGAATTGGCTGAAGACTGGCATCTGTGGAACACCTTCGGTCTGTCCGCAAGCATGACCCAGACCTCCCTCTTGCTTTCAACACGCCACCCTGCTCTCATACCCACATGTCCATCCTTGGCCTGCTGCACCTGAGGAACAGCACCTCATCTTCCATCTAGGCATTTTACAGCCTTCTGGACTTAACATTGAGTTAACTTTAGATCATGAACTCTCTCCTCCATCCCCACCCCCTTTCCGATCCCACTTCCAATAATTTACAATTTTTAAAATATATTTTTCTTTTTCCACCTATTTCCATTACTTTTAAATTTATTTCCATCTATTGTTTTATCTCCACCTTTTAACCTATTTTGATTCCTTCCCCCCACCCCACCCCCAATAGGGCCATCTGCTCGTCCTGCTTTCTGCCCTTAATGTCACAATTAGCACATTCCTTAGCTAATATCACCACCGTCAACAGCCCTTTGTCCTTTTGTCTATGACATCTTTGGCGATCTCTTCTTTGCCTCCACCTATCACTGGCCCCCTATCCAGCTCTACCTGTCCCACCCCCATCAACCAGCTTATATTTCAACCCTCTCCTAATATTACTCAGTTCTGTTGAAGGGTCATGAGGACTCGAAACGTCAACTTTTTTCTTCTCCGCCAATGCTGCCAGACCTGCTGAGTTTTTCCAGGTAATTCTGTTTTTGTTTTAGAGCTTAGATCTGATCCATTGATTGCGGAATCGCTAAGCTCTGTCTAACATGTACAAGGAAAGATGTTGAAATGCATTGAAAAGGTTCATATGTACTGGAACTCTATTCTTTCTGTTATCCGGCAGGGTTTTCAATCAATGAGCCAAAAATCACAGCCCGCATGCGTTCCTGTCTGCCTTGAGTATTGCCCACTCTCCAAGTGTACATTTGGTAAACTCTCCCATAAGCATGACCACCTTCCCACTCAATGTGTCATAGCTCTGCCATTCCCAGCCACATTATTGTCCTGGCGCTCGATGCTACAACCTTGAGATTTTCCCACTTGTAGTTATCTGCATAGCGCCCACAAGGCTCTCATCACAGTGTAGGGAAGCAGTACTGTGCAAGACATTGTGACTAACGTCACATCACCTAAACAGTCGCCGAGGTCAATGATAACTCTAAATGATGTGTTGTGGTCAATAGAGGCTTTGAGCATGCTCTTGATGCGCATATGTGACCTTGCCATGTTGAGAGCAGCAGTGGCCCAGGAGCTAGGATGTAATGAAGCTGAAGTGTACTCTTTAGTGTGAATGACGCCTCACCTTGACATCTCCATGGTGTTGTTGCTTTATCAAGGTCACAAGGGTCAGGGCTGGTTTTTAGGGGAGGCTGTCTGTGTTCAAGAGGAGGCATTTTAATGTGTGGCAAGCAAGTGTGTGAACATAGTTATTCTCAGGTGGCCAATCTATATGGAAAGGCCAGGCTACGTGTAGGCCCACAGAATGCCGTAAGTCAATGCGATGGAGATGAAGGTGAAACACAGAGCTGTGTCATGTAGAAATACATGAGAACCTTCATAACGTCCTCAGCTGCTATCCCCCAAGTGTCACCTCCTCATTACCACATTTGATGTTGTCCCATTGCTGGAGTTGGACCTCCTTGAGGAACTTTGTCAGACTGAGGGTATACAGCTATGGGCACACTGAGGATTGTAGAGTAGCTCCTGCCTCAATTAGGCTGCCTTGGGACTGGGATGCTGGAGAGACATTTGAAGAGGCATTGACTTCTGATGCCAGGACGCCGTTCTGCAGTTAGGACCTCATCTCAGCAAAGACACATGCTCCCAAGACTTCATCACCCTTCAAAGCATCAGGACGACATGAGCCTGATGTTTAAGTGCCCACTCTCTGATTGAAATGAAAGGGAGAGCCACGCTGATGTTTATTTTTCACATGATGAAGTGTACATATCCAAGAGGAGACTTATTCCTACTTGATACCCCTAGTGGCTATGAGGGCCTCACATGTACCCGTGCCTTGTCTGGCCCGCACATTGGCATCTTCCCCTGCAGCCTCAGCTTCCTCGACCTCATCACTCTTATCCGTTTCAATGTCCTCCTCATCGAAGGAGACGTGCAGCTCCTCCATGTAGGCATCTGGCAAATCATCCACCCTTTGCAGCACCAGGTTGTGCAGTGTGCAGCAAGCCACAGTGATCCATGAGAACCTCTGCGAAGTATACTGGAGTGCTCCACCAGATATGTCAAGGCATCGGAATGGCATCTTTACCTGCCAATGGTCTGCTCCACCAGTGTTCGGTTAGTGGTATGAGCTTCATCGTACCTTCTCTGAGCTGGATTTTGTGACCGCTGCATGGCGTCATCAGCCATGTCCTTTGTGGCTACCCTTTGTCACCGAGAAACCAGTCCTGGATCCTGTGTGATCCCTTAAATATGTCCGGATCTGCCATTTACTCAAGGTGTAGGAGTCGTGGCTGCGTCCTGGGCATCAGGCGCAAACCCGCAGGATTTGTTTCTTGTGGTTGCAGACCAGCTGGACATTGATCGAGTGGAAGCCTTTCCCGTTGATGTATCAGAGTGCCTGTTGCCACGGAGCTTTTATAGCCACATGAGGACACTCGATGGCACCCTGCACTTGTGGGAAACCGGAAATCACAGCAAAGCCCTGTGCTCTGGCGTCCTGGCTGGTTTGATCGCTATTGAAGTTAACGTAATTGTGGGCCTTGGCGAAAAGGGCGTCTGTTACCTCTTGTATGCACATTTACTTGGAAGCAGAGGTCCCGAGTGGAGTCCTAGAATTAGCCAGTCACGTAGAAGTTGAGCGGCGGTGACTTTCAGAGCCACTGGCAACAGATGTCCTCTCAGTCCCCTTGGCGCCAAATCCGGCAGAATGTGGCAGATGTACGCCACCAAATCCCTGGACATACGGAGGTGTCGGTGACACTGTCTCTTGCTCACCTGCAGAAAATACATGTGTCTTCTGTACACCCTTAGTCTTGAGAGCTGCCTATGCACGACGTTTCTGTGATCCTCAACCTCTGCGTCAGGAGGGGTCCCTGCTGCCCCCTCCTCATAAGGGTGAAGCTTCTCCCTTTCGCTAGCCTGGCACCTCCATCCCAATCTTCTCCGTCTTCTCTCCTGGCTTGTATGGGATGATGCAGGCAGCTATAAATCCAACATCCATCTTGCTGAAGGTCTCCTCTCTGCAGCATAAATGAAAAAAAGACCATGAGTGAGCATGAGCCTCCAAAGGTCTATTTTTGTCGATAATTAGTGAGTGACTGTGAGTTCAAGGTCTTGGGCCCAGTGTCGTAACATAATCGCCACTGAAATCCTGGCCAGTGCATGGTACTTTTCAAGGTGGTCCCCTCCCACCCCCGTTATCTCACCTGTTAGCCATGGTGCTTAACTACTCAAGAGGAGCATTTACCTTTTACATGCATGTACTGGTTTTGTATCATACTAGATGCTTCTTTGAGACTTCACAGTATTTATTCATGGGTTCACCCATTAACAATTCAGCTCAGTTTACTGTGGTCAATTAATTTCTGATCTCTTCCAAATTTGCCTTACTTAAATTTAAAGCCTAGGTTTGTACCCCTCCTTTCTCTGTGTCAAACCAAATATCACATTCAATCATATCGTGTTCTTAATATTGGGATTTTGCGATGGGATTAAAAGCCAGCTGGTTAATACTACCATACAAAAAAATGTTTACTCTCAAGCCAAGTGGATCTTTTGTTTAACAATTGTTAATTTAAACTTGTAAAGCCCTTTTCACTGTGGAAACCAGTTCAAAATGATCTGTTTGTATAAAAAGTGCAAACAAAAATTGGATTAGTTTCTTTTCCTAAATTTCTGACTGCCTCTCCAGTGGTACATATTTCTCTTTTCCAGGTTGGTTGACAAATGGAATTTTCCAATCCCATATTGTATGTGTTATTTAATGCCTTTCACTTTCAATTTTTCTGTTTTTTAACTGATAATTTCCTGAATTTTAAAATTATTTCTCTTTATTTTGACTGATTTTCATCTCAAGACTTAACAACTTGAATAACGATTATGGTTAAAATGAATGAAATGTCTAAATTTATTCACAAAAGTTTAAAATGTATTTATAATGTTTTAAACTATATACATAACTGGTGAAAGCTGCTTATAAAATTAAGATACAACTGTTCTGGTCCCATTGAATTTTTCCTCCTTCACACAGGAAATACAGTATTAATTATGCATTTGATTTAAGATTTCATTTTGATTAAAATAGAAAAATATTGCTAGATGAAAATGATGCTTTGTTCTAACCCCTAGGATACAAGTTTTGTTGTGCTTGTCATAAATATCTTGAATTTCCCTGGCGGTTTTTCCAATTTTCCATTGTAAGTTTAGCTGAAACCATATTCAAATAGCACCATTTTTCTGGATTTTTTTTACTGACGGAGATTGGGTAATTCCTGCAAAAATTCTACCTCATAAACCTTTGCACTGCACCTCACCATGTTTAGTAGGTACAGTCCTCTCTGCACCTCTCAATATTGTGCTTGAAGATATTGTAATGTTCCCCTGTTGTGACTGTTAGTAAACACTGCTTGGCGTCAGGTAATTCCAGCATCCTCTGCCTTGTCTCCTTTTTAATTAAAGCAGGAGTTGTTTAAATCACCCCACACCCTAACTTGACTTCCTAGACACATGCAATGATTGTGAAAAGTATGACTATGAAAACACAATTAACATTCCAGGGCAGGCAAGCCAGTCAGCAGGAATAGTGATTCAGTAACTAGCAAAGACATGTAAGCATTATTGGGAGGGACATAGAATCATGGGAAAAGTGCTGTATATGGCCACTGCATCCCTAGGAATGCTGTAGCTGAAATGCCAATTTTTTTTTTTAAATAGGCATTTATCTTCTAAAAGGAATCTATACCTGCTTCTACTCATTTCCAAGATATGTATTATTACTCAGTTTTTGAAAAGATGCATCATATCAAATTATTTACTAGTAATCTTCAAATACCTAAATATTATAAACACATGACAGTACATACAAAATGTAGAAATTGATGGCTAACTCTATATTGTTGGTGACTAATAATGTCCAGTATTGTCAGTGCTATTTTTTGTGATCTAATTTGAGTTGAAATAACCATACAATTACTTTGAAATGGTAAACAATTGAAGCTATATTTGTCCTTAATCTAAAAATATAACTTTATGAAATCATAGAAACTTACAGCACTGAAGGAGCCATTCGGCCCATCATGCCTGTGCTGGCTTTTTGAAAGAGCAGTCATGCTTAGTCCCACATCCCCACTTTTTGTCTAGAACGCTAAGTTCCACATCCCCAAGTACTGTCCAACTCATTTTGAATCTGACCTCAGGCTATTGACCACTTGCCAAGGGAATAATTTTTCTCTATCTAAAACTCTCATCTGTTAGGCCACCTCCTAACCTTCTCTGTGCCAAGGAGAACAGACCTAACTTTTCCAACCTGTCCTCATAAGGTCTCTCATCTCTGCTGATATCCTCAGGCCTCCTCTGTATCCTTTCTAAGGCCTTTACATCTTACCTGAAGTTTGGTGCCCAGAATTATCCACAGTGCTTCAGCTGAGACTTGACCAGTTATGGCACGATCACTGTGCTTTTATACTCTATTCTCCTATTTATAAATACAAATAACCCATATTATTTTTAACTACCTTATCAATCTCCCCTGCCACCTTGTGTATATGGACCCCAAAGTCTCTCAGTTCATCTGCACATTTCAAAATCGTGCCATTTATAGTACACTGCCTTTCCATATTAGTCCTCCCAAAGTGCTCCACTTCACTCTTCTCTGCATTAAACTCTACCTGTCATATTTCTGCTCATTTCACCATCTTGTCTATGTCATTCATAAGCCTATAACAATCCTTATTGCTACCTCCTACTTTGCCAGGTTTTATATAATCTGCATATAGCAGCCAAAAGAAAATGTTATTTTATAATCAAAACTAGTAAAATGGATTTATATGCCAAATTCAATTCAAAACCATTACTTCATCTCATGCATTTAAATATGATTTATTAAATTCTTCACATTCTCAGAATTGTTACAGCACAGAAGGAGGCCATTTGGCACATCATGTCTGCACTGGCTCTCCATAGGAGTAATTTACCTGGTGCCACTCCCCCGCCTTCTGCCCGTAGCCTTCCACATTCTCCATTTTCATATATCTATCCAATCCCCTCTTGAATGTCTCGATTGAACCTGCCTCCACCAAACAGTAAAACTGTTTATGTTAGGAGGATCAACTGGGAGTGGCGAATCTGAAAAATGCCAACAAACTGAAGGATTGATGTTAAAATATTGGCTTTCCCAAGTTTATTTAATCAGTAGCTGAGTCATACAGACCAGGAAGGTTGCAAATTCAATCCCAAATATGTTCTGTTTGCTGATCTTAGCTGAGGTAGAGCTAGGAGCACTGAAATTGGATTCAGCACCCTTATCTAGGCAGAAATAAAGAATAGCCTATCAGTTATAGTTATATAACCAGCCAACACTTACCTTTGAGGCTTATATTTGAATAGTGGCTATTTATGATGGCACCAGAGGGCAACTACCACACATGAAACTGCTCCAAGAAGGACTGAACACATTTAAGAGAGTAGAAAGTTGGCAATAAGAATATATTTTTTAACAAACATAAGGAGAGTAGTCACACCATCCATTTATTTAGCTGTTGTTTATGTGCCTGTAGGCAACAGTGTAGTGCCGCTGAGAACATTCTAAAGCCAGTAATAATAATGACAAATATTTATGATACACTTACAGTTTTTGTTTGACAAGTTGTAATTTTTTGCATGAAAATTGCATGTATTTTTTAGCAATAAATCTGCATGTTTGTTGAATTAAATTTCGTTATGTTTTATTTGCATGGCTTGTTTACATCTTTCTAACAGTTTTATCTACTCGCAAAGGTATACATAAATTCACTGGTATATTTAAAAGCAACAGGCCAAGACATAATCCAGCTCAGACCAGGGAACAGTATATAGTGGAGTTTGTCAGGGTTCAGTATTAGGGCCACTGCTTTGCTTGAGCTATATTAATGACCTAAAACTTGTATGTACAGGGCACAATTTCAAAATTTGTAGATGATACAAAACTTGGAAGTATTGTGACCAGTGAGGACAATAGTGATCAACTTCATAAGGACCTTAAGCTGGTGCAAAGGGCAAACAAGTGACAGATGAAATGTAATGCAGAGAATTACAAACATAGATACAAACATATGAACTAGAAGGAGGAATATGTCATTTGGCCCCTTGAGCCTCCTCCGCCTTTTGATAAAATAATGACTGATCTGATTGTGGCCTCTATGTTCTTGTCTACCCCTATACCCTTTGACTCCCTTATCAATCATCAATCTATCTAACTCGGTCTTAAAAATATTCAGTGACCCTGCTTCCACTGTTTCCTGGAGAAGAGAATTCCACAGATTAACAACCCTCAAAGAAAAAAAATCTCCTCATCTCTGTCTTATTTTTAATCTGTGTCCCCTAGTTCTAGTCTTTCTCGTAAGAGTAAATGCCCTATCAGGATCTTTTATGTTTCAATAAGATCACCTCTCATTCTTCTAAGCTCCAGTGCATACAGACTCAATCTGTCCAACTTTTCCTTATAAGATAACTGCTTCATCCCAGGAATCAATCGAGTGAGCCTTCTCTGAATTGCTTCTAATTGCGAAATTATGTATTAAAGGCAATATAAAACAAAGAATACAATTCTAAAGGGGGTGCAGAAGCGCCCTATGGGGGTATTTGCGCACAAATCTTTGAAAGGTGGCAGGGCAGGTTGAGAAAGTGGTTAATAAGACATATGGCAGAGCTTCCCAAACATTTCCCAGTGTGACCCCATTTTAATGCCCCAAGACTTCACTTGGTCCTAGAGTAAAAATTTTGGGGGTATGAAAACTGTTGAGTGGAGGGGGTGAAGGGTGTTGGCCTTTAGCTGCTGAGGCGGGTTGGTGGGAGTGAGGTTGAGCATGGTGGGAAGTGTTTAAACTGCAGGGTCTTACTAAAATCTACCTTTTCTCAGCCTTTTGTGCAGCAAGAATCAGGCCTCAAAGATCTGTCCACCATTAGAAAGAAAAGTAACGATTCAAAGGGGCCTCACAGCTGTTATTATTGTGCCTGAGCTCCATGGCAGCCATTTCTGCCTTGGAACTCGCGACCCCAAAACCTTGTCTTGCGATTCCACTGGGGGTTGCAATGCACAGTTTGGGAAGCCAATGGCATACAGGATCTTGGGCTTTCTAAAGAGAGGCATGGAGAAAAAAATGTTAACCTTTATAAAACACTGGTCCAACCTCAACTGGAGCATTGTGTCCAATTCTGGGCACCGCACCTTAGGAAGGATGTGAAAACATTGGAGAGGATGCAGAAAAGATTTGCAAGAATGGTTTCAGGGATGAGAGACTTCAGTTACACAGATAGATTTGCAAAGCTAGGACTGTTCCCCTAGAGAAAAGAAGATTGAAAGGATATTTAATAGATTTGATAGATCATGAGGGGGTCAAGAGAGGGAGAAACTGTTCCCATTGATGGAAGGGTCGAGAACCAGAGGACGCGGACTTAAAATGATTAGCAAAAGAACCAGAGGCAATATGAGGAAAATCATTTTTTTGCAACAAGTGGTTACGATCTGGAATATGCTACCTGAGAGTGTGGTGAAGACATTCAGTTGTGGCTTTCAAAGGGAATTGTTTAATTATCTTAAGAGAAAAGATATGCAAGCTACAGGGAAAAAGTGGGGAATGGGATTAGCTGAGTTGCTCTCACAGACACCCAGCATGGACATGAAGGGCTGAATGGCCTCCTATGCTGTAATAATTCTATAATTTTTATTTAATGAGGCTTTGTGTCTATCAGGATCTTTTATGTTTCAATAAGATCACTTCTCATTCTTCTAAGCTCCAGTGCATACAGATTCAATCTGTCCAACTTTTCTTCATAAGATAACTGCTTCATCCCAGGAATCAATCGAGTGAGCCTTCTCTGAACCAAATTAACAGGGCTGCCCGTCCAGCCTTAAGGTTGGCAGGCAGGCGAAGAGCCCAGGCGGCCTTAGCATTTTACATGGAACCTCATCTTCAGGTGGGATAAGGTTTCATGAAGGTTTTTAAACTTTAATAAAAAATTTTAATAAAATTCATAGACCTGTCCCAGCTTATGTGACACTGTCACATGAGGAGACATGTCCAAACAATTTTTAAAAATCTTTTATTCACTTTTTCACAATTAAATTAAACTCTCTAAGGCAGCTCCATGCACATGCGCGAAATAACGCAGGCCCCAACTCGGCCTCCTCCCCGCCACTCGCACAGAGAGCACTCAGTGCTTCCGGATGCGCGTCACACTGGACGGGCCTTAATTGGCCCGCCCACATAAAATGGCGGCACACAGTTAATCACGGGCAGCGATTGGCTGCATGCCAGCCCATGCCTGCTCCCGCTCAGCTCCCCTGACGAGGAGAAAATTCTCCCCCCAAGTGTCTGTTGATTCTTTACCTGATGTTAAACTGACCAGCCTTTAGGTACTAGTAATGTCCTTACACCCTTTCTCAAATAGTGACTGATGGATCTAAGATCATTTTCAATTCAGGGTTTTTAAGAAAGCTTCTGACTGAAGAACGGTGGCATTTTTCTTTAATACTTTAATAAAGATGTGGGCAATTTTTCAAACAATGGCTCTGAAAAATAAGCTGTAAATTGTAAAATGTATATATGTATGTCCATACAGTATATATTTTCACTAACAGCCTGATCATAGCCACAACTGGTACAAGTGCACCATGCATTAAATTTTGAAACACAGCCCAAAGTGACTTATGTCTTATGCTGTTTCCAACTATTACTTAAAATCTGAATTATACTCTCTTATGCACCGTCTCCATCACACAATCCCTCTCTGTCCTACAATTCCTCTTTCTCATTCTTCTCTCCTTCACTCCCCCTCTCTTGATTGATCTCTCCTGAGCCTTGGACTCTCATTCTCACATCAGCCTTCTCGCTCCCAAAGCTTTCATGCCTCTTCCATATTTTTTCTCCTGCTTTCACACAGGCCCTTTCTCATTCTCCATGTTTGCCTCTTACTGCCCCATAGTTTTCTCTCCCTACACATACATTCCTTCTCACTTGTTTCCTGTCTTAATTCCCATTCTTGTTTGTCTTTTGCTCTCATATCCTCAGTTTCACTGCCTCATTGTCACAGTCCTCCCCTCTTTTGTTTCCACTCTCAACTCTCATTACCTGTGTCCCTGTCTTTCTTCCCCTACAAGCCCCTCTAATTTTCTGCCATTTTCACACACTTATTCTCCTCTTCCTCTGTGTATTCAAAACCGCAGTAAATTTGGATAATCCTATTACACTGTTGGACTTTTTATTAACAGGCATCCACTCTTTACCCACAGTAGTTTTTTTAAGCAAAATTTCTGACAGAAATCAATAATCCATAGTTATCTATTTTCTCAGATTTCAACACATAGAAACTTGGAGCAGGAGTAGGCCATTCGGCACTTCGAGCCTGCTCCGCCATTCATTATGATCATGGCTGATCTTCCAACTCAATAGCCTGCTCCCGCTTTCTCCCCATACCCTCTGATCCCTTTTGCCCCAAGAACTATATCTAACTCCTTCTTGAAAACATACAATGTTTTGGCCTCAACTACTTTCTGTGGTAACGAATTCCACAGGCTCACCACTCTGGGTGAAGAAATTTCTCCTCCTATCAGTCCTAAATGGTCTACCCCATATCCTCAGACTGTGACCCCTGGTTCTGGACTCCCCCACCATCGGGAACATCCTTCCTGCATCTACCCTAGTCCTGTTAGAATTTTGTTAGAATCCCAAAAGCTCAACTTAAAAGGATAAAGTTTGCCAGGGAAATTTGTTTTTTTTTGTTTTAGAGACAATGATGAAGCTGAAATAAATTGCTTTGATATATTTTTTAACTGCCCCACCAAGCCTTGAAAGATATTCTGTCTCTACAAAATATTGTGGTTCATAATAATCAACCTCTAAATAGGCCATATTCAAATGGATACTGGGTCAGTTGAAATATTCAAGACTGATATTGGTAGATTTTTGTCACTTAAGGGTACCAAGGGATATGGAGCTAGGGTGGATAAATGGAGTTGAGGTGCAGATGAACCATGATCTAATTGAATGATGAAACAAGCTGAGGGGCTTAATGGGCTACTCATTATGTCCCTCCAGATCAAGCCTTGAGAATGTAGAAGTCATAGATGTACCTGGTGTCAGGGCAGAGACCACCACAATAATTAAGTCTCAATATCAGCAGTTTCCTCTTTCAGGAACACTGGGGTCCACACAGATCGTCCTCAACTGCTTTTTAAATCATTTGCCATCAACACTTCCTTTTAAAGTTGGGCAAATCAATGATTATGGGGGTCACTTGAGCCAATGTATTTTTAAGGCGTGACTTGCAAACCGCATAACTTTGCCATTCATAAAGCTAGATTGTTGAAGATCCAGTTTTTGCAATCCTGTTAATGGAGAGCATTTCTGTTATTAGTAACACTACCACTGATGCACTTAACAGATAACAAGAGGAACAATACTGGCCTATTCAATCTGTGCCACCTCCTTCCTCACCGCCATTCTAATTTTGTGTGGTGACCTGGATGACTGACTGTTCAATATTGCAAAGGAACATTGATAGATTGAGTGGGGAGAATTGTGGCAGACGAAGTTCATTGTAGGAAAAGTGTGAGGTCATCCTTTTTGGACCTAAGAAAGATAGATCAAAGTACCTTCTAAATGGAGAGAAGCTGGGAACTGTGGATGAGCAGAGCAATTACTCCAAGATCCAAGTACAGAACTCACTAGAAGCTGGTGGACAGGTGCAAAAAAATAATTTAAAAGGTTTATGGAATGTCAACTTTTATCTTGAATGAGCTGGAATACAAGGGATGGAAGCTGTTACAGGCATATAAAGCTCTGGTAAAACCCTTTCTGGAGTACAATGTTCAATTTTGGGCACTGCACCTCGGGAAGGATATATTCTGGAGGTTCACCAGAATGAAATTGAAGCTAAAAGGGTTAAATTGTGAGGACAGGTTGCATAGATCAGGTTTGTATGTCGCCCTAAATATAGAAAATTAAGTGATAGTCTAACTGAGGTGATCAAGGTGTTGAAAGGATTTAATAGATTAGATAGAAAGAACATATATACAAACATACGAATTAGGAGCAGGAGTAGGTCACTCAGCCCTTGAGCCACCGCTGTTGTTCAATAAGATCATGATTGCTCTGATTTTAACGTCAACTTCACATTCCTACCTATCCCTGATAACCTGCCACCTCCTTGCTTATCAAGAATCCGACTCCCTCAGCTTTAAAGATATTCAAGGACCCTGCCTCAACCACCTCTTGAGGAAGAGAATTTCAAAGTCTCTCAGCCCTCTGAGAGAAAATCTTTTTTCCTGATCTCTGTCCTAAATGGGCAACCCTTTATTTTGAAACAGTGACCCTTAGTTCTAGATTCCCCCACAAGAGGAAACATCCTTTCTACATCCACCCTGTCAAGTCCCCTCACGATCCTATATGTTTCAATCAAGTCACTTTTTACTCTTCTACACTCCAGCAGATATAAGCCTAGCCTGTCCAGCCTTTCCCCATGAGACAGCCAGCCCATTCCAGGTATTAGTTTAGTAAACCTCTGAACTGCTTCGAATGCATTTACATCCTTCCTTGAATAGAGACCAAAACTGTACACAGTATTCCAGATGTGGTCTCACCAATGCCCCATACAACTGAAGCATAACCTCCCTACTCTTGTATTCAATTCCCTTTGCAATAAACGATAACATTCTACCTGCGTACTAACCTTTTGCAACTCATGCACTAGAACATCTGGATCCCTCTGCTTCTCAGAGCTCTGCAATCTTTCACCATTTAGATAATATGCTTTTTTATTCTTCCTGCCAAAATGGACAACTTCACATTTTTCCACACCATACACCATTTGCCAGACCTTTGCCCACTCACCAAACCTACCTATATCCTTATGTCCTCTTCACAACTTACTTTCCTACTTGTCTTTGTATCACCAACAAATTAAGCAACCATACCATCAGTTCCTTCATCCAAGTAACTTATATAAATTGTAAAGAGTTGAAGCCCCAGCACTGATCCCTGTGGCACACTACTCATCACATCCTGCCAACCAGAAAATGAGCCATTTATGCCTACTCTGTTTCCTGTCAGCTGGCCAATCTTCTATCCATGCCAATATGTTACCCCCTACACCATGAGCTTTTCCACAATAACCTTTGATGAGGCACCTTATCAAATACCTTCTGAAAATCTAAGTACAGTACATCCACTGGTTCCCCTTTATCCACAGCACATTACTTCTTCAAAGAACTCCAATAAATTGGTTAAACATGATTTCCCTTTCACAAAATCATGTTGACTCTGCCTGATTACCTTGAATTTATCCAAGTGTCTTGTTATAGCATCTTTAATAAAAACTTCAAACATTTCTCCTATGACAGATGTTAAACTAACTGGCCTATAGGTTCTTGCTTTCTGCTCCCTCCCTTTTTGAATAAAGGAGTTACATTAGCTATTTTTCAATCTAACGGAACCTTCCCCAAATCTAGTGAATTTTGGAAAATTGAAACCAACGAATCAACTATCTCACTTGCCACTTCTTTTAAGACCCTAAGGTGAAATTCATCAGGACCCAGGGACTTGTCAACCCGCAGTTCCAACAATTTGCTAAGTACCACTTCTCAGGTGATTGTAACTTCTTGAATTCCTCCTTCCCTTCCAATTTCTGATGTACAGCTATTTTTGTATCCTCTATAGTGAAGACTGACACAAAATACTTATTCAATTCATCTGCCATCTCTTTATTTTCCATTATTAACTCCCCAGACTAACTTTCAAAAGGACCACTGCTCACTTTGTTAACTCTTTTTTAAAATAGCTATAGAAAGTCTTACTATCTGTCTTTATATTTCTAGCTAGCTTTCTCTCATACTCTAATTTTTCCCTACTTATTAATCTTTTAGTGATTCTTTGCAGATTTTTATATTCTGTCCAATCTTCTAATCTCCCATTCATCTTTGTGCAATTATATGCTTTTTTTTAAGTTTGATATTATCTTTAACTTTCTTAGTTAACCACGGATGGTGAATCCTCCCCTTGGAATTTTTCTTTCCAGTTGGAATGTATCTGTGCTGTGTATTCTGAAATATCCCTTTAAATGTCTGCCACTGCATCCCTATCGATCTAGCACTTAAACCTAAATTGCCAGTTCACTTTCACTAGCTCTGCTTTCATGCCCTCATAATTGCCCTTATTTAAGTTTAGCCTTAGATTCATTCCTCACTCCCTCAAACTGAATGGAAAATTCAATCATATTATGATCACTGATACTTGTTTGGAGGGGAGGGCCGCCTTCACTATAAGGTCATTAATTAATCTTATCTCTGCACAATACCAGGTCTAGTATAGCCTGCTCCCTGGTTGGCTCCAGAATGTGCTGATCTAAGAAATTATCCTGAAAACATTCTATGAATTTGTCATCTACGCTACCTTTGTCCATCCGATTGTTCCAGTCTATATGTAGTTTAAAATCCTCCATGATAATCGCTGTACCATTTTGACAAGCTCCCATTGTTTTATTCTTTGATACCCCGTCCTACTGTGTGATTACTGTTAGGGGGCCTGTACACCACTCCCACAAGTGACTTCTTGCCTTTATCATTCTCGATCTCTACCCAAACCTTTTATATATCCAGGTTTCCTGAACTTAGGTCATCCTTCTCTATTACGCTCATGTCGTCTTTAATCACCCCTTCGTGACTTCCCTTCCTAAAAGTCACATACCCTTCAAAATACAGCTCCCAACCTACACCATCCTGCAGCTATGTCTCTGTAATGGCTATTAGATTGTACTTATCTCTATTTGCACTATCAGTTCATCTGTTTTGTTTCAAATGCTACGTGCATTCAGATGCAGTGCCTTAAGTTTTGTCCTTTTATTATTTTTGTAACCTCTAGCCTTATCTGTTGGTTTACTCTTAGACTTTACTCTCTGTCCCTTTCTGTCATGGCCTGTTTATCATTTCTCATATTAATACCTTCCTCTCTTACCTTTTTTATACTCTTGATATACCACATCTTCCCACATTTGATCCCTTGCCCCCCCACTATTTAGTTTAAAACCCTTCCTACTTCCCTAGTTATGTGATTTGCAAGAACACTGGTCCCGGCACAGTTCAAGTGTAAACTGCCCCAACAGTACAGCCCCCACTTTCTCCAGTACTGGTGCCAGTGCATCACAAATCAGAACCCACTTCTCACACCAGCCTTGGAGCCACGTATTCATCTCTCTAATCTTATTTGCCCTATGCCAATTTGTACGTGGCTCAGGTTATAATCCAGAGATTATTACCTTTGAGGTTCTGCTTCTTAATTTAGTACGTAGCTCCTCATACGGACTATGCAGAACCTCTTTCCTGCCTATGTTGTTAGTACCTCTATGGACCATGACAATTGGATCCTCCCCCTCCCACTACAAGTTCCTCTCCAGCCCTGAGCAGATGTCCCAAGGCAGGCAACACAACCGTCTGGACTCTCACTCTTTGCTGCAGAGAACAGTGTCAATTCCTCTCACTATGTCGCCTATTACTACTATATTCCTGTTTGCTCCCCCCACTTGAATAGCTTCCTGTACCATGGTCCCATGGTCAGCCTGCTCATCCACCTTGAAGACCTTGCTTTTGTCCACACAGGTCGTGAGCACCTCAAACCTGTTTACCAATTACAAAGTCTGAGACTCCTCCACTACTGCTGCTCAGACCCTTTACCTGCCTTATTCATGGTCACATCCTCCTGTTCCTCACCACTGACCAAAACAGATGACCCTATTCTAAGAGGTGTGACCATCTTCTGGTAGAAAGAGTCCAGGTAAATCTCTCCCTCCCTTATGTTGCACAGTGTCTGCAGTTCAGCTTCTAGATCAATAATCCTGATTCTGAATTCTTCTAGTTTCTTGCACTTTCATCAGACGTATTAGTTCTGGATCACCTTGGCAATTAAAAGATCCCACATTCCACAGCTGCAACATAGCACCTGTCCTGCCATTGTTACTTATGTTATTTAATTAATTTAATTTAATTACTTTCTTAGTTAACTTAGAATAATTCCCATATATACAACAATTTACTGTGCTTATTAAATGCTAGTACCATTTACTGCTAAAAGTTATATGTTTCTTAACTACACAGGAATGTGTTTTAGGTGTTATTTTAATTATTTTAATTTTTTATTTTTTAAATTTAATTTTAAAGTTTTAGTTCTTTTTATTTCTAGATCTATCTTAACTCCCATGCCCTAAGCTGGCTTCACACTGTCCCTAATGCTAAGCACTTACTGGCCAATCAACTCACTAGTTTCCTGTCATGTCACAGTTATTCTTTACACTGCTGGCTCACAGCAACTGAAAGTGTCGAACTTCCAGCTGTCTCCCGCAGGTCCACTCTGACTCCCAGGAAGATAGGCCGCACTCCAATCCTCAGGCTTTATTTATAGGTGCTCCTCAGCACCCAACTGTCCGTTCCGACTCACTATTTTTCTGGTGGAAGAGCCTAGAACAAGGGGACATGAACTTAAAATTAAAGCTGGACAGATCAAGGTTGATATCAGGAAGCACTTCACAACTCTCTCCTCCAAAATGGTGTTACATCTACACCAATGAAAAATTTCAAAAGATTGATAGATTTTTGTTTGACGAAGGTATTAAGGAACAAAGATGGGTAGATAGAGTTAAGATACAGATCTAATAGTGGAAATGGACTCAAGGGGATGAATGGCCTACTCCTGTTCACATATTTGTGCCCACAAGGCTTGGTCAGCAACATTCTGGGAGACCTTTTCTGTGCTGCGGTGGTGAATTTCAGATTTCCCTTAGATCTTTTGAACTAAACTATGAGGACTTCTTTAAGGAGTTGGTAGAAGTAACACTGGCAAGTTTAAGGAGAAGTTATTGAAGCTTCAAAATAGTCAGGGTCCTATTCTTTAGAAGAAGGAAAACTTGCTTTTGTGGCAGAAGAGGTTTGGGAAACTTCAGAAAGAATATTATTTCAGTTGCTTCTTCTGCTCCATGCCCAGCATTGACTCTTTGATGCTCCTCTAAACTGATCTCAGGCAAGGATTTTATCCACTATTTAGCGGAAGACTGAAACTGTGGCTGGCTTTTTCTGAGCCCTGTAGCTGGGAGGTTGGAGGGCTAGCAAAATGGGAGGGACAGGTGGAGTGCCTGACATTGTCCTGCTGCCATGCCATATTGCTAGCAGTGGGAAAGTTGGTAGATCACACAATCAAATGAGCCACTTAGGTGGCCAATAAGAGCCATTTCCCACCTCTATGGCAGGCCCATGGCAAAATCCTGCTCCAGCTTCAGCTCTGGCAGCAGTATGACTGCAATTGTTTCAATGCTCCTTAAAAAGGAGAAAAATGAGTCTGGCTTGCTCAGACTGCGTGGATGTGTGTAAGGCAGCATTAAGCTCAACTGTGATGCCTTTGTTGCTGAATACTTGGCCTAAATGCACTGTAATGGTTCACATATAGCTAACTTGTTTGTGGTACCAGACAGCAACCAGTAGCCAAGGGAAGAAATCAATGCCAACAGGGGAAGAGAGGAAGGAACAAAATTGTTATTTTTGTGTTCCTACCTTACATGGAGAGGGGAATAATACCCCTAGATTTTTGTTATGCCTGGAAAAGCAACGCTTTCTGTGTCTCAAAGCACAAATTGTCCTTCATTATTTAAATTGGCTGCTTGCCTCTGTTCAGTGATTAGCCAAATCCATCCTGGCCTGCCCCGAGGAAACTGCTTCACTCCAATTAAAAATTTGAAGATAGAGACACTGCCACAGATGATTCACATGGTATATTCTGGAGAAAGACCAACAGCCATAGACTTTCAAGGATACATACATTCAAAATTGAGAAATGAAAGCTGTCAGAAAAAGGAAGTAAATTATCAGTCTGGAAAGTACAATTCCTGATGTCACCGTTGACAGGTGTGCTTACCTTGTTAAAGATTTCAGGACAAAAGAGTGCTGTGATTGTGCTGCAGGAGCCAAGATAGTTGAACTGCAGCATTAAATTGTCTTTCTTTGGTGGGGAGACTTTCCCTCCATTTTCTCCCTTTTATGCAGGATTGTTCACCAGATCACACTGGAGTATATTTTGGTAGACCCATAGAACCTGAGAGAAAAATAGAAAATGCTGGAAAAATTCAGCAGGCCTGACAGCACCTGTGGAGAGAAAAACAGAGTTGAAGTTTTGAGTCCATGTGACCCTTCTTCAGAGCTACAGAGAAGTAGAAATGTGATGAAATTTAAACTGCTTAAGACGGGTGGAGCAGGTGAAGCTGGATAGAAGGCCAGCAATAGGTGGGGGCAAGGGAGAGATTGACAAAGATGTTGTGAACAAAAGGACAAAGGGAGTGTTAATGGTAGTGGTAAGGACTAAAAAAGGTGCTGATAGTGGCAAAGGTAAGAAAGCAGAATGTGGTCATAGCAGAACAGGACCGAAGGTGTTCTGCAAAGCAGTCACCCAGCCTGCATTTGGTCTCTCCAATGTAGAGACCACCACATTGGGAGCAGTGAATGCAGTAGACCAAATTGAAGGAGGTGCAAGTGAAATGCTGCCTCACCTGAAAGGAGTGTTTGGCCCCTGGACAGTGAGGAGGGAGGAGGTAATGGGGCAGGTGTTGCACCTTCCGCGATTGCATGGGAAGGTGCCACAGGAAGGGGATGAGGTGTTGGGGAGGAGTGGACCAGGGTGTCCCGGAGGGAACGATCCCTGCGGAATGCCGATGGGGGGATGAAGGGAAGATGTGTTTGGTGGTGGCATCGTGCTGGAGTTGGTGGAA
The DNA here is from genome assembly GCF_964194155.1 of Cetorhinus maximus. NCBI lineage: Eukaryota > Metazoa > Chordata > Chondrichthyes > Lamniformes > Cetorhinidae > Cetorhinus > Cetorhinus maximus. Next base: position 42,154,403 of record NC_135892.1, on the reverse strand, counting down.
ATGGCGGAGGATGATCCTTTGATTGCGGAGGCTGGTGGGGTGAAAGGTGAGGACAAGGGGGGACTCTATCATGGTTCTGGGAGGGAGAGGAAGGTGTGAGGGCAGAGGCGCAGGGGCTGAGTCGGACATGGTTGAGAGCCCTGACGACCATAGACCTGTCAAACGCAGACTGGGTGACCGCTTTGCAGAACACATTTGGTCTGTCTGCAAGCATGACCCAGACCTTCCTGTCGCTTGCCATTTCAACACGCCATCCTGCTCTCATGCCCACATGTCCGTCCTTGACCTGCTGCAATGTTCCAGTGAAGCTCAACGCAAACTGGAGGAACAGCACCTCATCTTCCAATTAGGCACTTTACAGCCTTCCGGACTTAACATTGAGTTCAACAACTTCAGACCATGAACTCTCTCCTCCATCCTCACCCCTTTTTTTATCCCCTTTTTCAAAATTAATCTTTTTTATCCACTTATTTTTATTCATTTTTTATTTTTATTTATTGTTTCATCCCTTTTTATCCCATTTTCGATCCTTTTTTCCCCACTAGTGCCCCCTCCTCCCACCCCACCCCCACAAGGGCTTTCTGTTACTTGTTCATGTTGTTCTTTTCAGAGTGCTTATCCCTGTTCTCCTATTCACACATTCTGCTTTCTTATCTTTATGCCACTATCAGCACCTTCTTTAGCCCTTAACACTACCATTAACACTCCCTTTGTCTTTTTGTCCATGACATCTTTGTCAATCTTTCCTTTGCCTCCACCTATCGCTGACCTTCTATCCAGCTTCACCTGCTCCACTCACCTTAAACAGTATAAATTTCATCACATTTCTACTTCTCTGTAGCTCTGAAGAAGGGTCGTGTAGACTCAAAACATCAACTCTGTTTTTCTCTCCACAGATGCTGTCAGGCCTGCTGAGTTTTTCCAGCATTTTCTGTTTTTCCTTCAGATTTCCAGCATCTGCAATATTTTGCTTTTATCTTAGAGCCTGAGAGAATGTTGATTCTTTAGCCATCAGAACCAGGCCTCAAACAGCCAACACACATCCCAAATAGATAACAATTGTTGCTTCTGATGGAGGGACATAAGTGCATCAGTTCTTATGGCAGTGGGGACTGAACGTGCTGCCCTCTCTCAGAAGGCAGCATGTTGAGGCATTTGCGCCATTATCAGACTTATTCAGTATGTACCTGGGTGTCACTAATTCAGCCGGACCAGCCCGCTCTTACAGCAACTGAGATGGGCCAGTCTACAGGCCACAGTGAGAGGTCGCCCACTACTGAGATCCTCAATGCTCTCATTAGAACAAGAACAACCTTCCAACAGCAAATCTGAAACCACATGGGCAACACCATATAGAAGCTCTCAAAAGAAATCAACATGCTAATGCCTGGTTAAATATTTATTTGTTTAGTGAGTTAAAGAAAAGTAGGGCTTTGTGGTTGTGTGCATATTGGCTCAATATTAGCTGCAGAGTTTGCACTGTCAGGTGGTACTTGTCTTATGAGAGTGGAAGGACTGGGCTAAATATTAGGGAGGAGGGGTCTCGGCAGAATTGGGAGACTGTATTACAAGTGAAACACTTAGTTTGAGAGTTGCTAATTGGCAGCTTCCCTCATCCATCTCTTCACCAGAGTCCTGTCCAGGTTCCCTGCAGCTCAATCTCCAGGGTCCATCCCTGTTGAATGGAGGGATTGTGAAGAATGCAGCAGAGCACCACCATGGACAATAGTCCATGCATTCCAGGGCTACCTCTGTTTCAGAATCCCAATAACCTGCTTCATTTAGTACTTCCTGGGCCTCTGTGATATCACTGTTCAGTGAAAAGGTGCAGGTTGCGTAGTGGCATTATCATACAGGTAGCTCTTGGGTAGCCTTATCATCAAGCGGTATTCCATGCACCAGCTGGTTCTGTTGGAAAAATGGGGACACTATGCTTTGTCACAGTATAGCAACATCGTGGTATTTCTCCAGAGAGCAAAAACAGATCTGCATTATTCATGTAGAATGATCTGTTGCAATCTGGCCTTTAGCAAATGAAACCTCTTGTTCATGAATGCTGCTTACTCATGGTGACTTTTGAATGCAATCTATGACTTCCTATCCTAGGAGGAATCTCTCAAGGCTGCAAGAGCCAATAGTCAGCTCATGTTGGCTCCTACATGGCCTTACAGAAGATAGTGTCTATTACTTGTTTGAGGTAGGACTTCGCCAACTGGTTGATGTGTGCATGTCACCTGCTGCAGCTTGGAATAACCTGACAAGAAAGTCAGAGCCCTTGTGACATTGAAGGCCACCTCTTGGTGTGGACCCCTGGTCTGGCTGCAGCAGCTAACACAGGTCAGGAACAATCTCGATAACTTAACCAAAGCTTCCTAAAACTGTGTTCCTCAGTGCAATTATGGCAAGTCACCCAGTTTCTATACATCTGCTTGGAGGTTATGGGCAACTTTGCTTCCGCTTTCCGTATGCTACCAATACCTGCTTCACAACAGTCCTTCTGCAACCCCCTCTTGCAGCTTCTTGGATTCCTTGCCTTTGTGCTACCCTTATTGTTCTTCCTCCACCATTCAGATAGAATGTACCGCACATGATCAGGCCATTTCGCCCCAACTGGTCTATGCTTATGAGATACTTTTGCCTCCTCCAATCATACTTCATCTAACCTTATCAGCATATTCTTCTGCTCCTTTTCCCTTCATGTGTTTATCCGGCTTCTCCTTAAATTCATCTATGCCATTTGCCTCAACTACTCCTTGTAATAGCAGGTTTCACCTTCCAATCACTCTTTGGGTCAAGAAGTTTCTCCTGATTTCCCCAGACGATATTTTGATGATTATTTTATATTAATGGCTGCCAACTTTGGTCTCACGGCAAGTGGAAACATTTTCTCTACACCTACCCTAACCCCCTTCAAAATATTACAGATCTCTGTTAGTCACCTCAGCCTCCTTTTCCAGAACAAAGAACCCCAGCCTGCTTTGCCTTTCCTGGAAAGTATATCGTCTCAGTCCTGATATCATTCTTGTGAATCATCTTTTGCACTTTTTCTAGTGCCTTGATATTCTTTTCATAATATAGAGGCTAGAACTGTATACCAGTGTGGTCTAACCAAGGTTCTATACAAGTTTAGCATATCTCCTTTGTTTTTCAATTCCATCTAGAATGAACCCCAGTGTTAGGTTTGCACTTTTTTTTTAATGACCATATTAACCTACCATGCTACTTTTAGTGATTTGTGTACTTGTGCCTCTAGATCCCTTTATTCCTCCACCCCGTTAATGCTATTATTATCCAAGCAGTGTTAGGCCTCTTTACTCTTTCTACTAAAATGTAACATCTCACACTTGTTTTTATTGAAATTCAATTTCCAGTTACATGCCCATTCTACAACTTTAGGTGTTGCAGCAACTGCTTCCATTATCAGGAGTAGTTACAGGTTATAAAAGGTTGTGATGCTTCAGAAAAGCCAACACTTGTCTAATGTTCTCTGGAATAAGATCGGTTTGTTTCCAGCTGTATCCAAAAAATCAAAAGTACCCCTTTAAATATTTTCTTGCTTCATGTACTACCCAGATTCCTGGCGAGAACTATTAGCGCCTGTTTTGCTGTGCCCTCCTAAAATCACAGCAGAAGTCCTGTCTATATGATTAGGATCCCAATTTAAATAATGTCGCCACCTGATACAGGTGGATACCTGCACATCCTGTGTCCTGACTGACGGCAGTAAGTGATGCACCCACAGCTGTTTTAACTCTCATAGAAACCTATTTGTATCTGTTGGAACAGGTTAAAATTAATTTTTTCATGACTTATGTGGCTCTAGTAAGGTATCTGAATCTTAAAGTAACCATATCCCAGACAATGTTGATTGGATATGGCCTGTTTGCTTCTGTATGGAGGTTAAACATTGATCAAAGACTTAGGAAGACCATGCTTACAGAAGGGAATGACACATTTTGTAATCCATGCATTTGCTGGGTGTCCAATTTGTATGTTTGTCAAGAATAATCATTTAAGCGACCTGCAATACTATCACATTAAGCATCCAGAGAATCAAGTTATTCCTGCCAATAAGTCTTATGCAAAAAAAAGGTGCGCATACAAAGTAGGATTTACATATTGGAGATGAATTTCAGCACCTCCACCCATGTTTTATTTGCGTGTTGATGGCATGACTTTGTCAAGTGAATCTATGTTTAAAATTAAATTGGTTTCATTGACTGTTGAGGCATAGAGGTCAATGGGCATAATAGCGATTCTTGTGGTTTTCTATATTTGTCCTGTAACTATCTGCATCAGTGGAAGTAATCCACTTCTCGAAAGCATCACAGTTTCTGTTCCACACATGTCCTTGTGTTTGCAGTGCAATTTATTATATTGCTTTCTCATTTAAAAATAGAAGGAAAAAGTTGTTGAATAAAGTCTAAGGTCATGCATGTTTACCCAAATTTGCAATGTAATTGTGCTTCACATGTATTCAGCATAATTACTAATTTTCTTCCCATTCTTTTCCCCCATTCTTTTCTCATCATGTGTCACTATAATACATCTTCCATATTTCTGATGCTCCGTACGTCTGTTCTCCATTTATGCTGCAGTGTGATCAGGACCAATGCATTCAGAGCACTAAATTCGTTTTGCAGGCTGCAGCCACACCGCTGTTACAGAGTGAGTCAAGTCCAACCAATGAAGAGCCCCCTCTCCCTGGGAAAATGACAATTTCTTCTCCGTGTGCCACGTTGACTCTTGGGCAACCAACACCTCCACCGTCTACATCAAACCTTGCAACGGAAACCATATTAACAGATACAATGCCACTAAAGGAAGCATGTGAAGGTCACCACTTTCTTACACCAGAAGAGGCTCCATCACCTCCTGGAATGCTCACCCCAGGTACCCCTCTTACCCATAGCCACACGATGCATGTCCTGAATGCAGTCACCCAGGATTCAATGCACGAGGATTCAGTTCGTGGCCTTGTCAAGCTTAGCTCAGTTTGACACCTCTTATGCCCATTTTAATCTTTCCCAATTCCAGATGTTTGCTGGAAGTATCGAAAGTCGTATCAGGAGATGCCATTATAATCCCATCACAAATTGACATAAAATCGCAGATGACCACTTCTAGCCTGTACTGGAGAATATGTGCCATAGTGTGAAGAAGAAAAGATCCATGCTTATGAATTATTCAGACTAAGAAGCAAGACTTCACTGATGTTTGTGTTATCTGTGGAGCCATGGCAAAAGACTTTCAACTGCACTCAGATATTGTACAAGAGTGTAATTTCTATTGTGCTATATTTTGAAAACTTGGGACACAGTAGAGATGGGTAGGAAAAGTCCATGACCTATCAGGCTGTTGAATTAGAAAGTGAGAAGACTGAGTGAATCAACTGTTAAACCCAGCATGAAAAGCCTTTATCATCTAAACATGAGTGTCTCAACTTTTGAATAGGTGGTTTAGAGTGAGTAATTGCAAGGTGTTCTGCTGAAGCCTGTTTAAACTGTAATCTAGGATACTGTGCCATATTGTAAACAAGTGTTACAGACCAGTGTAAAAATACTGAATACATTGGTGAGCTTTGTTTTTCAATGAGTATATAAGGGCAAAAGGAATGCAAAGAACTGAACGAATGCAATCTATTAGCCTTCATTGTATTAATTTTGTTTTTTTGGTTGGTAGGACCTAGAATATTGAGGGCCGCTATTGTCTCACAGCATATCATTTATCTCTTTATGTGAAGTGTTTGAGAAGGAGCTGTTTTGTGCCATGTCACCGTTTAAAACAGGTGACATTTATTTCCTGTGGACATTAATAAATTGATTTCACCTTTTATTCTTTAAATCCTTTGGTACTTGTGTATAATAGAATTATTACATTCAGCTAAAATGCAAACTCCAATTCAGTTTTATTATGCAAAATCTCCCACTACATTAAGTTTTCATTAATATAAATCTTTACTTGTTAAATTCATAGAGTCATACAGCATAGAAGGAGGCTATTCGGCCCATCATGATTGTGCCAACTCTTTGAAAACACTATCAAGTTAGCCCCACCTCCCCGCTCTTTCACCATAGCCCTGCAAGTATTACATTTCAAATATTTACCCAGTTGCCTTTTGAAAGTTACCACTAAATCTGCCATGACCACCATTCTCATCTTCCTTGCTGATTCTTTTACATATCGTCTTAAACCTGTGACCTCTGGTTACTAATCCTCCTGCCAGTGAAAATGTATTTACTCTATCAAAGCCATCCATAATTTAGAGCTCCTATTAAATCTCCCCTTTACCTTCTTTGCTGCAAGGAGAAAAATCCCAGCCTCCCTCAACTCTTCACTTAACTTAAGCCCCTCAAGCCTGATACAATCTATGCTGCAGCTTCTCAAAGCCTTGAAATCCTTCCTAAAGCATGATTCCCAGAATAGGGCACAATACTCCAGCTAAGGTGTAACCAGTTTTTTTAAAGGTTACTCATAATTTCCTTGCTCTTGTACTCTATGCCTGTCTTTAAAAAGCCCAAGCACAAGGTTATGTTAACATCGTGGTTATGTTATTGGGCTAGAAATCGAGAAGAAAGATCCAGAGACATGAATTCCCACTATCTCACAGGAGAATTTTAAAATCAGTTAGCTAAATAAACCTGGAATTAATAAATCAATATTGGTGCCCATTTAACAAATAGATTGCTGTAAAAACCTATCTGATTCACTAATATCCTTTAGGAAAAGAAATCATTCAGCCTTACCTGTTCTGATCCATATGTGTACACAGCATTGTGGTTGACTTTTAACTGCCCTCTGAAATAGCCTAGAAAGCCTTTCGGGTGTATCGAATCAGAGCAACCAAGTACCATAAGAATAGAACACATTAAAAAGCACTTAGCATCAACCTAAACATTGGGTTCAATGTCCCACAGACTAGTCAAGCAACTACCTAACATAGTCATAATCACCTTACAGCCAATGTTCCAGATTCCTCTATCATCATACCTAGGTATGTACTATCCCACCGGCAGGACAGACCAACGAGAGGTGGTGGCCCAGTGGTATAAGATCAGGACAAAGCGGCCCTGGAAGTCCTCAACATTTACTCTGGACCCCATGAAGTCTTAAGGTATCAGATCAAGCATAGGCAAGGGAACCTCCTGCAGTTTACCACCTACCTCAGTTAATGAATCAGTACTCCTCCATGTTGAACAAGTACTGGGGACAGTAAGGGCACTGAATGTACGCTGGGTGGTGATTGTCCATCATCAACAGTAACTTGGTAGCCCACCACTGACCAAGCTAGCCAAGTCCTGAGTGACATATCTGCCAGACTGAGCCTCTGGCATGTGGTGAATGAATCAACGGGGGGAATATCTACTTGACTTCATCCTCACCAGCCTACCTGTCTCAGCTTCATCTGTTTGTGACAGAATTGATACGAGTGGACACAAAAGTCCCATCTTCACACTTAAGGACATGCTGCTTTTGTTGTGTGGCACTACAACCATGCTAAATGGAAGAGATTCCGAACAGATCTAGCAGCTCAAAACTGGGCATCCATGAGGCACTGTGGGCCATAAGCAGAATTATATTCAACCTCAACCTGCAATGTCAGAGCCTGGCATATCCCTCATTTACTATTATCGTTAAGGCAGGAAAACATCCCTGGTTTAATGAGGAATGTAGAGGAGCATACCAGGAGCAGCACCATATCTGAATGGTTGTGTGAATTTCTTGGCCCATCGTGTCTGTGCTTGCTGAAAAACGAGCCACCCATCCTAATCTCAATTCCAGCATTTGAGGTGCATATCCAGATACCGTCTAAATGAGTTGTGGGTTTTTGCCTGTACTACTGTTTCAGGCATCTGAGTTCCAGATCCTCACAACCCTCTTGATGGAAAGGTTTTTCCTCATCTCCCATCTAACCTTTTTACCAATCACTTTAAATCTATGCTCCCTAGTCACTAACCTCTCTGCTAAAGTAAATAGGCCCTTCCCATCCACTCTATCCAAGCCCCTCACAATTTTGTACATCTCAATCAAATCTCCCCTCAGCCTCCTCTGTTCCAAGGAGAACATTCCCAGCCTATCCAATCTTTCCTCATAGCTGCAATTTTCCAGTCCTAGCAACATCCTCGTAAATCTCCTCTGTACCCTCTCTAATGCATTTACATCCTTTCTGTAATGAGGTGACCAGAACTGCACACAGTATTCAAGTTGTGGCCTAACTAATGTTTTATATAGTTGCAGCATAACCTCCCTGCTTTATGTTCTATACCTCAGCTAACAAATGAAAGAATTCCATTGTAGTCTTAACCACCTTATCGACCAGTCCTGCTACCTTCACAGATCTGTGGACATTCACTCCAAGGTCCCTCACTTCCTCTACATCTCTCAGTATCCTCCCATTTATTGTGTATTCCCTTGCCTTGTTTTGATCTCCCCAAATACATCACCTCACACTTCTCTGGGTTGAATTCCATTTGTCACTTTTCTGACCACCTGGCCAGTCCATTGATATCTTCCTGCAGCCTACAGCTATCCTCCTTGCTATCAACCACACGGCCAATTTTTGTGTCGTCTGCAAACTTTTTGATCGTTCCCCCTTACATTTATGTCCAAATCATTAGTATATACCACAAAAAGCAGGGGACCTAGTACTGAGCCCTCTGGAACCCCACTGGAAACAGCCTTCCAGTCGCAAAAACACTCATCACCCTTTGTTTCCTGCCACTGAGCCAATTTTGTATCCAGCTTGCGACATTCCCTTGGATCCCCCAGGCTTTTATTTTTTGACCAGTCTGCCATGTAGGACCTTGTCAAAAGCCTTGCTAAAATCCATGTAGAGTACATCAACTGCACTACCCTCATCAATCCTCCTTGCTACTTCCTCAAAAAAATTCAGTCAAATTAGTCAGATTTGACCTTCCCTTAACAAATCCATACTGACTGTCCTTGATTAATCTATGCCTTTCTAAGTAACAATTTATCCTATCCTTCAGAATTGATTCCAATAATTTGTCCACCACTGAGGTCAGATTAATTGGCCTGTAATTATTCGGTCTATCCCTCGCTGTCTTTTTAAACAAAGGTGCAACATTAGCAGACCTCCAATCCTCTGGCACCACATGTGTATCCAATGAGGATGGAAAATGATGGTCAGATCCTCAGCTATTTCCTCCCTGGCTTCTTTTAATAACCTGGGGTATATTTCATCTGGCCCTGGAGATTTATCCACTTTTAAGGATGCTAATCCCCTTATTACTCCCCTCTCCCTATGGTTATCACATCCAATACTTCACACTCCTCCACAACTACAATGTCTGCATTCTTTTGTGAAGACAAACACAAAGTATTCATTAAGGCCCATACTTGCACCCTCCGCCTCTACCCATAGGTTACCTATTTGGTCTTTTATGGGCCCTACTCTTTCCTAAGTTAGCCTCTTACTGTTAATGTATTGATAAAACATCTTTGGGTTCTCCTTGATTTTGTTTGCCAATATTCTTTCATGCCCTCGTCTTGCTTTCCTAATTTCCTTTTTGATTTCACCCCTCCACCTTCTATACTCCTTTCAGCTTTCTGTAGTTTTGAGTTCTTGATGTCTTACAGAAGCTTTCCTTTTCTGCATTACCTTACCCTGTAAGCTTCTTGACATTCAAGGGGCTCCATATTTGCCATCCCACCGTGTTTACTCTGGTTGTCCACATCTTGCACATCTCTTGACTCAACTGAAAGCTGGCATTTGGGTAGTCAGCGTCTTCATCTGTCTACTCGTGGCTTCATGTGCTCTGTCAGTATCCAAAGTCTGCGATTGTGAGCTTGTCCTTTCCATTGAACCAGAGAAAAGTTACAGCACAGAAAGAGGCCATTCGGCCCAACTTGTCCATGTCAGCCCGAGGGCACCCAGGTGCCCTTCCTAATCCCACCTTCCTGCACCCGGCCCATAGCCCTGCAGCTTACAGCACTTAAGATGCAGGTCCAGGTGCTTTTTAAAAGAGTTTAGAGTTTCTGCCTCTACCACCAACTTGGGCAGCGAATTCCAGACACCCACTACCCTCTGCGTAAAAAAGTTCTTCCTCATGTCACCCCTACACCTTCTGCCATTTATCTTGAATCTATGTCCCCTGGTTCTAGAATTCTCCACCAAGGGAAACAATTTTATCCTGTCCACTCTATCTATTCCCCTCATAATTTTGTACACCTCAATAAAGTCACCTCTTAGCCTTCTTTGTACTAAGGAAAATAACCCTAACCTATCCAATCTCTCCTCGTAGCTACACTTTTCTAACCCTGGCAACATTCTTGTAAACCTCCTCTGCACTCTCTCCAGAGCTATTACACCCTTCCTGTAATGTGGTGATCAGAACTGCACACAATACTCCAGTTGTAGCCTCACTAGTGTTTTATACAATTCCAACATTATATCCTTACTTTTATATTCTATACCTCTGCCAATGAAGGAGAGCATTCCATATGCCTTCTTTACAACCTTGTCTACTTGAAACTGCTGCCTTCAGGGACCTGTGTACTTGTACGCCAAGATCTCTCACTTCATCTACCCCTCTTAGTATATTCCCATTTATTGTGTAGTCCCTATAACTGTTTGACCTCCTTAAATGTATGACCTCACACTTCTCTATGTTAAAATCCATCTGCCACTTTACCGCCCACTCCACCAACCCATCTATATCGTTTTGGAGATTGTGGATATCCTCTACACTATCCACTACTCGGCCAATCTTTGTGTCATCTGCAAATTTCCCAATCGTGCCCCCCACATTCACGTCCAAATCGTTAATATATAACACAAACAGCAAGGGTCCCAACACCACTTGAGACAACTTTCACAAGGGCATCCATCGACCATTACCCTTTGTTTCCTGTTACAAAGCCAACCTTTTATCCAGTTTGCCACATTACCCTGATTCCCATGAGCTTTTACTTTCCTGACCAATCTGCCATGTGGGACCTTGTCAAATGCCTTGCTAAAACCCATGTACACAACATCCACTGCACTACCTTCATCAACCCTTCATGTCACTTCCTCAAAGAATTCAATCAAATTTGTGAGGCAAGACCTTCCTTTAATAAATCCATGCTGACCATCCCTGACTAGTCCATGCCTTTCCACATGACAGTTAATCCTATCTCTCAGGATTGTTTCTACTAATTTGCTCACCACCGATGTAAGACTAACTGGCCTATAATTGTTTGGCATTTCCTTTGATCCCTTTTTAAACAATGGAACTACGTTTGCATTTCTCCAGTCCTCTGGTACCTCCCTGTATCTAGTGAAGATCCGAAAATCATCCTCAGAGCATCTGCTATCTCCTCCCTGACTCCCTTCAGCAGCCTCAGAAACAATCCATCTGGCCCTGGTAACATATCAATTTTCAAGGATTTCAACCCTTCGAGTACTTCCTCTCTCTTTATGACTATCCCGTCCAATATCTCGCAGTGTTCCTCCTGGACTACTAAATCTACATCCTCCCTTTCCTTTGTAAACACGGAGACAAAATATTTATTCAAAACCTTTCTCCCAGCCTCTGAATCAACACACAAGTTTCCATCTTCATCTCTGATACGTCCCACTTTTTCCTTAACTAACCTTTCAGCATTAATATATTGGTAAAACATCTTTGGGTTATCTTTAACTTTACTTGCTAATCTTTTTTCATGCCCTCTCTTTGATTTCCTTATTTCCTTTTTTACTTCATCTCTGCACTTCCTATATTCGTCTAGGCTATCTGCAGTGCTTAGTTCTTTGTGCCTATTGTACGCTTTCTTTTTCTGTTTGATCTTCCCCTGTATTCCTCTAGACAACCAGGGAGGTCTAGATTTGATAGTACCACTCTTACTTTTGTAGGGGACATGTCTACTTTGTATAATTAGGATCTCGCTTTTTAGTGCTTCCCACTGGTTTTCCACCGTTTTATCCTCCAGCAATGCTGTCCAGTCCACCTCAGCCAACTGCCTTCTCATTTCTGCAAAATTTGCCTTCCCCCTGTTCAAGACTTTTACTCCTGCCTTATCTCTGTCCTTTTCCATGGTAATGCTAAATCTAACTGAACTGTGATCACTGTCCCTGATATGGTTGCCAACTGTCATTTCACCCACTTGCCCTTCTTCGTTCCCCAAGACTAGGTCTAGAATTGCATCTCCTCTTGTTGAGTTTGTCACTAATTGGTTGAAAAATTTTTCCTGGACACACTGCATGAATTTTTCTCCCTCAGTGCCCATTATATTGTTTGAATCCCAGTTGATATTCAGATAGTTGAAGTATCCTACTATTATTGCCCTCTTGTTCTTACAAGCAAAAGTTTGTTACATATTTGTTCTTCTATCTCCCTTTCACTATTTGGGGGTCTGCAGTATACTCCCAGTAGTGTGACTGCCCCTTTTTTATTTCTAAACTCAATCCATAAAGCCTCGTTTGTTGACCCATTTAGTATATCATCCCTTCTCACCACTGGAATTGATTCTTTAACCATTAGTGCTACCCCCCACCCTCCTTTTTTTTAATCTCCTATCGTGTCTGAAGACTATAACCAGGGATATTAAGTTGCCAGTTTTGTCCCTCCTTTAGCCAGGTCTCCGCTATAGCAATGACATCCTGCTGCCATGTGTCCACCTGTGCCCTTAACTCGTCTACCTAGTTTGTAATACACCTTGCATTGAAGTATAAACAGTTTAACCCCGTCAATTTCCAATCAAATTTTTTTGCACTTCATGGTGTGCAGTGCCCCAAATGAGCTGATCTATCAGTTTTCATCAGTATCCTTGAATTTACATTTTCTGGCCGTATTTTTCAATCTTGATAAGTTGTCAACAGGCTCACCTGGTTCCTGCCTCAGGCTTTGAAATTCATATCAGTGGATGCAATGATTTGGCTTTGGCTGGAGATGTGTGTTCAATTTTTCTCACACAATCAAGAATAGTATCTCATAGTTGCAGATTACTACTCAAAGTTCCCTTTTATCCGAAAGAAGAAAGATTTGAGAGCTGCACCAATCATCTCAACAGCACACCGAGCAAGGGCTTCCTGAAAGAATTACATATGACAATGGAACCCAATTCACCTCCAGAGAATTTAAGGAATTCGCTGAACAGTATGGGTTCAACTTCATCACCTCAGCGTCATATTAGCCATGGGGACACGGGTTTATAGAAAGACATGTCCAGATGGTCAGGAGAACCCTCATGAAATGCCGAGAGACAAAGGAAGACCCAAACCTTGCTTCATTGTCACTCCGCTCTACACCTCTCAAGGCTAACATGAAATCTCCTGCATAGCTGTTGAATGGAAGAAAGAATAAGACAATTCTGCCAAGCAAAACATTCCCTCCAAGTGACCAGGAGGAAGTCAGATAACAACTCACTGATGCACAGGTAGATGGAGGTCAACACTTCAACAAGCATGCTAAATCCCTGCCTGAGATACTATTCTTGATTTTGATAAAAGGACAAACAGTACATGTACTGGATCCAATCATGAAAACCTGGAACCCAGCAAAAGTTGCTGGTGAAGCTGAGACTCCATTGAGACCAAAACCAGTGAGACCAGCATCAAATGACAAGGAATGGAATCCATATTCAATCTACACCTGAGCTGAAAAAGCAGGAAAAATCATAAACAACACCAACAACATCGCTAACCAGTGAGACAACATTAACAACATCACCAACAAATTGTGTAACATAACATCATCACTTGCAAGTGACAACATTAGCAACATCAAGCACAACTCAGGAGCAACACACACACAGCATACCAACTCACCACTGAGTGTTGAATGCCAAATCTACAAGGTGGAGGCACAACATCCTACCACCTAAGCAATAGTGTGAATAATATTTTGAGAAAAGAAAACAAGGTATAACAGACTCTAAATGTAGTTTAATTATAAACATTTTTTTTTAAAGAAAAAGGGTAGTTATATTATTCGTAATATCCCAGGAACTAATATCCTAGGAAGCTAGAACTAATTGTTTTGATAAGGTACGTGTAGGGTGCCACATTTACTGCAGCACTGCAGTCAGGTGCTGAGCAACAATGTATCAGTCCACCAGCCATATGGAGAGCTGTAAGAAATACTCTTGATGAAGCTCCAGAATTTTGAGTCACAAAATGTGATTATTTTGAACTTATGGGAACTGGAAAACATAACATAGGGAAACATAAAAAAGAAAACATACCTAAATACCCCTACTGTGCATTAAAAGAATATATTGAGTCTCCATTGACACAGCAGCTCATCCCCTTCCAACCGCAAACCTGTTCCACTCTCCCAAACACACAAGATCCATTACTGGAGATTTTCTTTCTCTTTCTCATGTACGCTGCATCCATTACTGAGGGGCTAGGAAATCTTGTGTGATCTCTCTGCCTGTTCAGTCCACCCTATGTGTTCCCTCCAATGTAATTGGAGTAATCGGTGAGAGGAGGTGCAGGGGAGACACTGGGCAGAATCTTCTCACCTTGTCCTTGCCAGAATGGCAGGACTATTTTTGAGCCAGGAACCTGAGTCTCTGTGTGTTTTGTGATTGCTGTTTCCCAGAGCAAACTGATTGGCAGCCTGACTCCTGGTTCCCCTGTCCAATCAGGGAGGATGGTTGGGATGATTCCCCTAATGCAGCAATGAAGTCTTCTATTTAAAAGGACACCGGCAGGACTCACCATGGCAACAGTGATTGCAAGAAAAAGTGCACAGGGAAAGAGGTGGAGGAGGAAGGCATGTGGATTGGTAAGGTGGCCCCATTTTTTTCTATTCATTCTTGGAATTTCAACATCTTTGGCAAGGCCAACATTTATTGCCCATCCTGAATTGCCCTTGAGAAAGTGGGGATGAGCCTTGAACCGCTGCAGTTCATGTCATGGCGGTACACATGTCAGGAGTTGCAGGATTTTACCCAGTGATAGCAAAGGAATGGCAATATATTCCTTCACTATCCAAATCAAGTGTGTGTCTTGGAGGGGAACTTGCAGGTGGTGGTGTTCCCATGCATCTGCTGCGCTTTTCCTTCTGATGGTAGAGGTCACGGGTTTGGAAGGTGCTGTTGAAGAAGGCTTTGAGAGTTGCTGTAGTACATCTGGTAGATGGTACACACCGCTTGCCACTGTGCAGTGTGGAGGAAGTGAATGCCTAAGGTAATGGGTGAGGTATCAATGAAACAGGCTACTTTATCTTGAATGGTGTTGTTGGAGCTGCACTCATCCAGGCAAGTGTGGAGTTTGCCATCACACTCCTGACTTGTGACTTGTAGGTGATAGACAGGCTTTGGGGAGTCAGAAGGTGTAGCTACAGTACGTATATGGCAGGTCCAGTTAAATTTCCGGTCAGTGGTAACCCCAGGATGTTGATGGTGGGGGATTCAGTGATGGTAATGCCATTGCATGTCACAGAGAGATGGTTAGATTCTCTCTTTTTGGAGATGGTCATTTGTGTGGCACAAATGTTCTTTGTCACTTATCAGCCTAAGCTCTGCATGTTGTCAAAGTCTTGCTGAAAGCCAACACGGTCTGCTTCAGTATCTGAGGAGTTGCGAATGGTATTAAACATTGTGCAATCATCAGCGAACCTCCCCACTTCTGAGATTATGATGGATGGAGGGTCATTGATGAAGGAGCTGAAGATGTTTGTCCCCTGAGGAACTCCTGCAGCGATGTCCTCGAGCAGAGATGATTGGCTCCCAAAAACGGCAATCATTTTTCTGTTTGAACCAACCTGTGGAGAGTTTTCTCCTGATTCCCATTGACTTCAGTTTTTCCAGGGCTCCTTGATGCCACACTCGGCCAAATACTGTTTTGACATCAAGGGCAGTCACTCTCACCTCACCTCTGGAATTCGGCTTTTTTGTCCATGTGTGAACCAAGGCTGTAAAGAGGTCAGGAGTAGAGTGGCCCTGAAGGAACCCAAACTGTGCATCGGTGATTAGGTTATTGCTGAGTAAGTGCTAATTGATGGCACTGATGACACCATTTTCTATCACTTTGTTGATGATCGGGAGTAGACAGTAATTGGTCAGATTGGATTTGCCCTTTTTTTTTGACAGGGCATATTGGGGCAATTTTTCACATTGTCGGGTAGTTGCCAGTGTTGTAGCTGTACTGGAACAACTTGGCTAGGTGTGTGTGCTAGTTCTGGTCTTGAAGCCTTTAGTACTAGAACCAGGATGTTGTCAGGGCCCACAGCCTTTGCTGATCCGGTGCCTTCATCTGTTTCTTGATGGAGTGAATTGAATTAGCTAAAGACTGGCATCTGTGATGATGGAGGAGGCTGAGATGGATCATGCACATGGCACTTCTGGCTAAAGATGGTGAAAATGCTTCAGCCTTGACTTTTGCACTGACGTGCCGGGCTCCCCCAGGATTGAGGATGGGGATGTTTTTAGGGCCTCCTCCTCAAGTTAGTCATTAAATTGTCCACCACCATTTACAGCTAGATGTGGTAGGACTGCAGAGCTTTAATCTGACCCATTGGTTGTGAGATCACTTAACTTTGTCTATAGCTTGCTGCTTCCACTGTTTAGCATGCATGTGCCCTGTGTTGTAACTTCACCAGTTTGACATCTCAGTTTTAGGTATGCTGCTCCTGGCATGCCCTTCTGCACTGTGACATACAATTCTGCTGCTGCTGATGGCCCACAGTGCCTCATGGGTGCACAGTTTTGAGCTGCTAGATCTGTTCTGAGTCCATTCCATTTAGAAAGGTGGTAGTGCCACACAACATGATGGAGAGTGTCTTAATCTGAAGATGGGACATCATCTGCACAAAGACTCTATGGTGGTCACTCTTACTAATACTGTCATGGACAGACACATTGCAACAGGTAGTTCGGTGAGGACGAGGTCAAGTAGTTTTTTCCCTATTGCCAGTGAAGAGATGGGTTGGCCCAGAGACCTGGTGACAACATTAGATATCATACTGCCAATTGACATTTAACTGTCACTCATGTTGAATTGATATCACTCATGTTGAATTGATGTCACCAACGCATTAAATGTCATATTATGCACCAGCTAACTTGGAACCCTATTTCATCTGGGTTCGGCATTAACTCAGGCCCGGATTTCCTGTTGTGGTGAAAATCCCGAAAATAGCCAAAAATTCTAAGTCCTTGAACCTGGCATTTCCCATCTTCACGGTGGCAGGACTGGAGTCCAGCCAGGGTTCACGCATGTGCAATTCACAGAGGCTGCTGGCCATTGAAATCACCAGCTGCACCCGCTGATGTGGGATTTTGGAAGAACAGGAGAGTGGAATCGGACTGTGCAGATTAAAACAGGTAAGAGGAGGTCTGAACTTGGTTAATATGTTTGGATAGTCAGGGTACCCCCCTGGAGAGGTAAGGTACCCATTTGGATAGGGTCCTGGGACACATTTGTGAGAGGTGTGGTGCCCTTGGGGATTGTTAAAAGTGAACATGATTATGCACTTTTTGCACACAAACTCACTAGAGGTGTCAAGGAGCTGTCCCGCTGTCGAGGAACTGTCCAGCTGTCATTTAACTGCTAAAGAGCTGTCAAAGAGCTGTCTAGGAAGTGTCAAAGCTGTCCAGAAAGTGTCAAACCTGTCAAGGAACTGTCCAAGCACACTAGTTGAGTTGGCATGGAGGGCTAAGGGAAAAGGGTGGTGTGTGGGGGCATGAGTTGTCATGAGCTGCCACTAAGTTGACATAGAGGCATGCGGGCAATGGGGCTGGGTAGAGGAGCACTAAGTTGGTATGGGAATATGGGAGCAATGAGGGGTGGGTAGAGGGGAACTAAGTTACCATAGGGGTGTGAGGGGCCATAGGAAGCAGGTGGGGGGGGGGGGCATGGATTGGCATAGGTTGTCATGGATGGGGCTTAGGGACTTTGTGGGGGATGAGGGCTTGAGAGATGTTTTCTTTTTTACTATTTTATTTATTTAAATACATTGCCAGAACATAGAGTCAGGCCTTGTGCCCAGCCCACCTCCGCACCTGGCAACCTCTGCATTTGTTCCAGTGTCGTCCGCCTTGACTTCTATTTCAGCCCACGCCCCCACATCTCCCCACCCTCCGACTGAAAATCCGAACTGCAGGTAGGCATTTTTAAATATTGGGTTCGGCAAGCCAGGAAATCTTCCAACTCGGCGAACCCAACCTGGGGACCAAAATCTGGGCCCCAGTCTTTCATTTTTCACAGGTGTATTTCTGGAGTTGGTGGAGGATATGGGGGATGAACTCGTGGAGGCCTCAGAGGAGGACCAGCACTCTGAGGATGCAATGTCACAATGGCTCCTGCACACTCCCCCCCCAGCGAAGAAACACACCTCGGTGGGTACAGACTCTCAGTTAGATAGTGTGGTACATATTGAGGAGCACATCACATATCAGCAGGTGCTAGAGACACGGGCAGCAATGGAGAATCTATGCAAGAGGGCTCAGGGGACTCCAAAGTCCGCTGAGTTCTGAGGGTCATTCATTAAATGGTTGTGGAGCAGCAGAGGCAAAGGTGCGGGCATCTGTCAGAATTTCCAGGGTCTGTGCGCACCCTTGCAGAGAGATTAAAGAGTCAATCTCTAGCATGGATGTCCTGATGTCTCAGACATTTGTGCTGATGATCACCTCCATTGAAAGAGTGGCCATCTGAATGGAGAATCAGACATGACATGCCTGTCCTGCATGCAGGCCCACAACAATGGGGTGCACATTCTGACTGCCACTTTGCACAGCATTGGTCAAAAATCACTTTAGTGACTGAACTCCACACTCAACTGCAGCTAAATGCTCTCCAGCTCTTGGTTATCAGAGAAATGCAGGTGAGCCCTGAGAGGGAAGATGGAGAAAGAGCTGATCGCAGGGTGGGCCTCCTTAATGTTTTCCCACTTCATGGCCCTTGCCCTGGTTCCCTCAGTCAGAGACGCAGAAGCTGCCTCCTGTCCCAATGTTGGAGTCTGTTCCTTCACAGGCTCTCCAAAACCCAGAGGGTGTTTGCCACAGCACCTCATCCTTCAGAAAGGGAAATGAGCAGCCTGCCTCCAGTGGCACCATGTAGAAGTAATACAAAATGTACAAGGAAAAATTCTTAGGTGCACAAAGGAAACCACTTGGGCGCTTCTTACATAGTTAGTGTTTTACTGATGCTCTTTATTTGAACAAAGGAATTAGTTTTTTGTGAACTGCTTATTGTCATGCTGTCTATTCCGTAGGATTCCTCATGGACCCTGGTCAGTTAAATGCTGGTGAATGTCTTGAGGCGCTTTGATGAGGAGGTACGGCTGTGAAAGTAATGGGTGGATGCAAGTCTGTAGGGAAGAGCTTTGCGCAGGGGTTGTCATGGGGAGATTTCAATGCTGCAAGCAAACATGTAAACTGAAGCCTGTCTGACTGAGGCTGTGATGCCCGTCTTGGGCAGGCGTGTCTGTGGCTGCAGGCACCAACAGCACTTCAGGATGCTCCTCCTCTATGGACGATGGTGCCCTCTACCTTCATCTGGTGCCATGTTGTACAGGGCACAATGCATCTCTATTATCCAGGATATCTTTGCTGGGCAGTATTGAAGGATTCCTCCAGATCAGTAAATGCAACAGAACCTCATTTTGAACAAGTCAATGGCCAATGGTCACAGCCAATGGGGCTCCTCACTGCAGTCATCTGTCAGGCCTTGTGATGATATCCCTTGTTCCCCAGGAACCATTCACCGAGGCTGTCTGGAGATATAAAGAACTGTGGAACCTGAGACTGCCAAAGGATGAACATGTCATGACAGCTCCCTGGACATTTGGCACACAGTTGCATTATGCTTGTGTGCGGTGGTCACATATGAGCTGCACATTGAAGAGGTGGAGCCCTTTCGATTGACAAATACTCCTAGCTTTTCTGATGATGCCCTGATTGCCACATGGGTACAGTCTACAATTCCCTGGACCAGTGGAAATCCTGCAAGGGAAGCGAAGCTGACAGCCCTCTTGGTTTGACTGACCTCATCTGTCCCAAAGCTCATGCAGTTGGAAGCTCTCTCAAATAAAGCATTGGTGACATGGCTGATGTGGTTGTAGGCTGCAGGTTGCGAGATCCTACATATGTCCACAGCTGAGCCCTGGAAGGATCCAGGTGTAAAGAAATTGAGGGCTATGGTCACCTTGATAATCATGGACAATGGGTAGTCACTTGCTCCTCTTATTCAGAAGGTTGCAGAGATCAGTGACCACCTGGCAAGAGAGCCTGAACCTTCAGAGACACTGCTGCTCAGTGAGGTCGAGGAAGCTGACCCATGGCTTATGGACGCAATGCTGGGAAATATCACCTCCTTTGAGTTGTAGCCCTGTCTCTATCCCTTCTGTTCCATGCAGTTGCAAATGATCTCCTCAGGGGTCGAACCAACTTCAGAATATGTAGACCCAATGATAGAGGCAACACGGTGGGATGACCCTTAAAGGTCTCCAAGAAGATACTTAGTACAAGTTGCACAAAGTTGTAGTACCCAATGAAATCAGGTGCAGTACCTTCAGTCTAAACTCACTATCAGTGCAAGCCTTTTACTGTAACTGACCACAGGTTTGCAGGTTGCACCCTTTATACTGCTATATCAGGTCAGTTTCACTCTACAATGACTTCCCACTGTGCACAGTCACCTTCTTTTACCTGGTTAGTTGCAGACACAATGTATAAACCGTGCTGTTGGTAAAGAAGGTTAAATGCTTAAAAAGGCTCTTGATTGTCTTTTAAACTACCACAATTGGTTTCCTGCCAGACCATGAGGGTTCCCCCTGAACTCACAAGCTGCTACTGGGAAAGCCAGAAGAGAGTGGAATCATGTTGGGATCCTGAACTGATGTCCTTATCCGGGACTTTCCCAACCTTCCCCACCCCCAAGCTGAGCTTTAATAGCCTGGGAAAAGTCTGCCCATTCTGTCTGCTGTAAAGGAAATATTTTGTGACATTAACCCGGCTCTACCTGATGCTTTACTGTTTGAATATCAATATATTTATATATCCAGATATGTGTGTGAATTGAAAACAGTTGCTGGTACATTAACTTGTGTTACCACTTACAGTAAGTTGTTACTGAAAATAGGTCACTCTCAGAGGGACTCTATGGTCTTGGCCTCTGCCTCAGCTTGTCTGCTGCTGAAACTGTCATACATGTGTTTGTTACCTCCAGACTTGATTATTCCACCGCACTCTTGGCCGGCATCCACTCTCCATAAACTTGAGTTCATCCAAAATTTTGCTGCCCAAGTCCAAACATGCATCAAGTCCTATTCACCCATCATTCCTGTGCTCGCTGACCTACATGGACTCCTGATCAAGCAACATCTTGATTTTAAAATTCTCACTCTTGTTTTCAAATTCCTTCGGGACATCACCTTTCCCTATCTCTGTAATCTCCTCCAACCCCACAATCTTCCAAGATAGCCTGCGGTCCTCTAATTCTGGCCCCTTGAACATCACCAATTTGAATTAACAACTCAAGACTGGGCATCCATAAGGCACTATGGGCCATCAGCAGCAGCAGAATTGTATTCAACCACAATCAGTAACCTCATGGTCTGGCATATCCCCCACTCTACCACCAAGTCAGAGGATTAACCCTGGTTCAATGAAGAGTGCAGGAGGCAATGCCAGTTGCAGCACCAGGCATACCTAAAAATGAGGTGCCAACATGGTGAGACTACAACACAGGACTACTTGCATACCAAATAGCATAAGCAGCAAGAAATAGACAGAGCCAAGCGATTCCACAACCAACGGATCAGATCTAAGCTCTGCATTCCTGTCACATCCAGTCGTGAATGGTGGTGGACAATTAAACAACTCACTGGAGGAGGAGGCTCCACAAATATCCTCATCCTCAATGACCGGGGAAACCAGCACATCAGTGCAAAAGATAAGACTGAAGCATTTGCAACAATCTTTAGCCTGAAGTACCGAGTGGATGCTCCATCTCAGACTCCTCCAGAGGTCCCCAGCATCACAGATGCCAGTCTTCAGCCAATTCGATTCACTCCACATGATATCAAGAAATGGCTGAAGGCACTAGATACTGCAAAGGCTATGGGCCCTGGCAATATTCCGGCAATAGTACTGAAGACTTCTGCTCCTGAACATGCTGCATCCCTAGCCAAGCTGTTCCAGTACAGCTACAACACTGGCATCTACTCTGGAATGTGGAAAATTGCCCAAGTATGTCAAAAAGGCTACAAAAAGCAGGACAAATCCAACCCAGCCAATTACCGTCCCATCAGTCTACTCTCCATCATCAGTAATGTATTGGAAGGGGTAATCAACAGTGCTATCAAGCAGCACTTGCTTTCCAATAACCTGCTCACTGACACTCAGTTTGGGTTCAGCCAGGGCCACTCAGCTCCTGACCTCATTACAGCCTTGGTTCAAATATGGACAAAACAGCTGAACTCCAGAGGTGAGGTGAGGGTGGCTGTCCTTGATGTCAAGGCAGCATTTGACCGAGTGTGGCATCAAGGAGCCCTAGCAAAACTGGAGTAAATGGGAATCAGGAGAAAAATTCTCTGCTGGTTGAAGTCATTCCTAACACAAAGGAAAATGGTTGTGGTTGTTGGAGGTCAGTCATCTCAGCTCCAGGACATCACTGCAGGAGTTCCTCAGGGTAGCGTCCTCGGCCCAACCATCTTCAGCTGCTTCATCAATGACCTTCCATCATAAGGTCAGAAATGGGGACGTTTGCTGATGATTGCACAACGTTCAACACCATTCATGTCTCCTCAGATACTGAGGCAGTCCATGTCCAAATGCAACAAGAGGTACAATTTCCAGGCTTGGGCCGACAAGCAAGTAACATTCGCGTCACACAAGTGCCAGGCAATGACCATCTCCAGCAAGAGAGAATCTTAACCATCACCTCTTGACATTCAATGGCATTACCATCGCTGAATCCCCCACTATCAACGTCCTGGGGATTACCATTGACCAGAAACAGAACTGGACTAGCCATATAAATACTGTGGCTACAAGAGCAGGTCAGAGGCTAGGAATCCTGCAGCGAGTAACTCATCTCCTGACTCCCCAAAGCCTGTTCACCATCTACAAGGCACAAGTCGGGAGTGTGATGGAATACTCCCCACTTGCCTGAATGAGTGCAGCTCCAACAACACATTCACTCCCTCCACCACTGATGCACAGTGTCAGCAGTGTGTACCATCTACAAGGAGCACTGCAGGAACTCACCAAGGCTCCTTCGACAGCACCTTCCAAACCCATGATCGCTACCATCAAGAAGGTCAAGGGCAGCAGATGCCTGGGAACACTACCACCTGGAAGTCCCCCTCAAGTCACTCACCATCCTGACTTGGAAATATATCGCTGTTCCTTCACTACTGCTGATTCAAAATCCTGGAACTCCCTCCCCAACAGTACTGTGGGTGTACCTACACCACATGGACTGCAGCAGTTCAAGAAGGTAGCTCACCACCACCTTCTCAAGGGCAATTAGGGATGGGCAATAAATGCTGGCCGAGCCAGCGATACCCACACCCCATGATTGAATTTAAAAAAATTACTCCACTATTGGTGACCGTGCCTACAACTGCCTAGGCTCTAAGCTCTGTAATTCCCTCCTTAAATCTTTTCACCTCTCCACTTCTCTTTTATTTTCTTTCAGATGCTCCTTAAAGCTTACCTCTTTAACCAATTTAATATCTCCTTATGTGGCTCAGTGTCATATTTTGCTTTATAAAGCTCCTGTAAAGCACCTTGGGATGCAACCACACCACACCACACCCTCAATGTGTCTCTTCCCCCCCACCCACCTTAAACCAATTTATATTTCTCCCTTGTTGAAACTATGCTTCAGTTCTGCCGAAGGGCCATGAGGGCTCGAAACGTTGACTGATTTCTTCTCCGCCGATGCTGCCAGACTTGCTGAGTTTTTCCAGGTAATTCTGTTTTTATTTTGTTTTGGATTTTCAGCATCCGCAGTAGCTTTTAGCTTTTTGTTTTTACCTTGGGATGTTTGGTTACATTAAAGATGCTATATAAATTCAAGGTGTTTTTAAAATTTTATTTCAATGTAAATGCACTGAGTCACTTTGAGGGATGCAACAAAAACAAATTTTTGAAATATAATTACTCCTTTAATGGTGTGCAGAACTTTCATTTTGGATACCTTTTGCTGTATTGTGTTGTTTATTCATTTGGCCAAATGTTTTTCTGTAGCAGCTTCAATTCTTGCTTTTCAGTAATCTTCTTCACTTCTGTTTCACTTGGAGATATTCATTCCTTACTGAGGGATGCAAGTGACTGACCCTCTCTGGCAACCCACCATTCTTCCCGTGTCCTGTGATGGACAAAAGGCTGTGTGACCAAAAGAAGCATTACACAACTGTAGATTGCTGCACGGAAGTCAACCCAGAGTATAAGATGACCCAATTTTTTTCCGTACCAAAAATCACACTTTTATATATACTTGGCATATAAGTGGACCCCCCCCCACCCCCCTCCTTTTCAGCTACAAAATACTTTACTCTCATTTGTAGTTGGCCTCAATTTTTCACCCCAGAAATGCATGTTTTACTTAAACGTAAGTCGGTGCATAGGATCAAGCAGGCAATTTGGTCTCTGTTGTGAAGAAGTTATGTGGGAATTTAAGACACGCGCATACAACGCATACTGTGCATTGCATGGTGGGTGACGAACAAAAATGGACCCTCCAAAACGAGTGAAGTATGAAGCTACTTTCAAGCTAAAAGTCATAACATTTGCTAACTCGTCAAGTGATTATGCTGCAGCAAGGAAATTCAGTGTCAGTGAGAAACTGGTATAAGAATGGAAGGAGAAAGAATTTACCCTGAAGTAGATACCCAAGACCAAATACACCATCAGAACAGGGACCAGCCACTGGCCTGATCTTGAGAAGCATATATCGGAATGGGTCCTCGAAAATTGTCAGAATGGTTGCATTGTCACCAGAAATGCAACACGTATACACACACTTAAGTGGGTCAATCAAACCCTGTGTCCAGCAAAAATTTCAGACCAACAGCTAGTTGGTCTAGCCCCTTTATGCAACAAACAGTCTAGTGTTGTGACAGAAGACCAAGATTGCTCAGAGACTACCAAGAGATCTCGATACCAAAATTACCAGTTTCCATCAAACAGCGACAAAAACACAAGTACCCCATTAAGTCACATTGACAACATGAATGAAATGCACATGAGTTTCCATATTCCCAGCAGCCAAAAATGTGGAGTGGAAAGGTTTGAAAACAGTTTCAGTGAAAACAACAGGACAGGAGAAGACAAGATTCACAGCTGGACAAGCCTGCATGCCTGACGGAACAAAATTAAAGCATATGTAATTTTCAAACATAAAACCATGCCGAACATCAAGCTCCATGCAGACGTTTTTGTGCTATTCCATGAAAACGATTCAGTGGATTAGGATGCAGTTAAATTATGGATCAATACTGTGTGGAATAGGTGTCCGGGTGACCTATGTAAAGAATGCAGCTTATTTGTGTTGGACATGTTCAGATCCCACAGAAGTGATGAGATCAAGATGTGTCTGCAAAGAAATAACACCCACACTGCAGTTATACCAGGGAGTCTAACATCCATAGTTCAGCCTTTAGATGCATGCCTCAACAAGCCATTCAAAGATCATGTTCATGCCGAATACAACGGGCGGATGGCTAATGGAGTAAAAACCTTCACAAAGATTGGAAATATGTGTGCTGCCCATCTGGTGTTTTGTGTGGTTTAATTAGCAAATTGCAGGATGCTATTCGTGCACCAAATGTCATCAGATCACTCAAAAAATGTGGAATATCCAATTCAGTGGATGAAGAAGAAGATAGTTTGTTGTAGAGGGATGATTCTTGTAGTAACTGTAACTTTAAGGAATGTAGTGACTGCAGCTTTAAGACTTATTTGTTCTGTGTATTATCATGTGACAGTATGAACAAATCAGCCCAAAGCATGGGGCGCCTTAAGGGTGGAGTTTGTCTAGTTGTGGTTCTTGATGGAAGCATGTAACTGCTGCTGAAGTTCTGTAAATAAAGTTCACTGTTTCTTATGAGAAACTTGTCTGGAAAATCAAGTCCACAAGAACTGGTGAGGAGGATAAATTGGTTCCGGCGCTGTCCCTCACCCAGTGAATGTGAGTAACTTGTTTTAAACAGAAGAAAAGGAAAATATACTCACTAGGTATGCCACTTTTTGGCAGGATCGACCCCTTCGACTATCCACAGAGGATTGGAATCAATATATAGTTTCTTTTTATATATGGTTTCTTTTTCCAAGCAAATGAAATAACTGTGGAGGAAAAAAATGAAAGCAATTCTCCTCATTGTCTGTGGGAGTAAAATTTATAATTTAATCCGTAGTTTGAAGGCTCCAAATTCTCCCGATTCAAAGACATTCAGCGAATTGGTAGACGTCATAAAGGGTCATTTTCAACCCAAACCCTCTGTAATCATACAGAGGTTCAAATTGAATTCAAGAGTAAGAGCCCCAGGGGAGACCATAGCAACATACATAGCGAAGTTGAAACAGCTAACTGAACAGTGTGACTTTGGGGAGACCCTAAACGTTATGTTAAGGAATCGTTTGGTCTGCGGTGTGCACGATGATGCCGTTCAACGATGGTTATTAGCTGAAGTAAATATCAATTTTAAAAGAGCATTGGAAATAGCGCTTGAGATACAGCTCAGCAGCAAATCTGAAATTGAATTGTTACCGATGTGGAAGTAACCATATCCCTGAAAGTTGCGGTTTTAAAGAGGTGGAGTGCCATTATTGTCATAAAAGAGGGCACACACTGAAGCAATGTAAAGCAGGATTGAGACATACTCCCAGGCCGCAAACTAAACTGATCAAAGTACATAATGTGGAAGAACCAGAAACCACTAATTCCAATGTTTATTCTCTATTTAATGTGAAAGTTGGGAAAATAGAGCCAATCACTGTTACTCTACAGGTCAATGGCAAACCTTTGTTTATGGAAGTGGACATCGCTGCATCAGCCACTGTAGTGGGGAAGCACACATTCCAATATTTAAACAAGGGTACTCAACAATTGAATATGGAGCAGACTTCAGCTAAATTGAAAATGTATACTGGTGAAGACATACAAGTGAAAGGTATTACCACTGTACCTGTTAATTACAAGCATCAGACAGCACACCTCCCTGTGATTGTAACTCTTTCGAGTTATCAACAGTCACAGATTGTAACTCTTTCGAGTACATTCACAGTTCTTGGTTTCCAGGAGTGGGACATGAACCCACAACCTTCTGATTCACAGGCGAGGGTGCTATGAATCCCTGTGATTGTAGTGGAAGCTGAAGGACCAAGCCTTCTAAGTCATGATTGGTTGAGGGAAATTAACCTTGATTGGCCAGTGAGATTTCAAAAGGAAACCAGAAGAGTTCCTGAGTTGGAAAAGGAACAAGGCAAGGTACTTCAGAAAGAGCCTGGAGAATCCAAGGACCACAACAGGATGAAAAAGGAGTGTGTGGCCATTCAGCAACCTGAGGAAATGAAGACTCTCTTAAAGAGCAGCATGGAAGAAGAGCAGAGGAAATCCAGAGACGCTCTGCTGAATTACAGAATTCAAGGTGAAGCGAGTGAGCTTCACAAAAAAAAGGAAAACCTGTTGAAAGATCTTCACATGCTACATGGAACCCTCAGGCCAAAGTTTGTGCCTCTGGTAAAAGAGAAGCAGAAAGAATTTAACATCACTCTGAACAAACTGAGGAACTAGTTGGCAGAGAAGATGCAGTAATGTTCAAGTTTCCAGGAGGAAGCCAAAAGATACAAGAAGGAGACAGAAGAACTGAAGAATCAGCTGAGTGAAACAGGAGAGGCATTAGAAGGAAAAGTCGTGGAACTTTCCAAAATGCAAGTGGGCGATGAAGCCATGGGTAGCTCAACTCCTGAACTGAACCAAGTTGAGATTTCACCTGAGAGAAGTCTGGCCGACTGGAGTCAAAATGAAGGAGAAGACTCAACTTGTGGTAGACAGAAGAAGACAAGATGGAGGATAGTTCAGAAAAGACAATGAACGACCCCCCACATCACTATAGGCTCAACACCTTTCGAATTACTTATGAAGTGCCGCCTTTGTATGAGATTAAGCCTGAGACTTCCCAATTTGGAGGGTATGGTAGAGAACAGTCAAGGAAACCAAAAAGTGATCATGATTTGCGTAGTCGAGAGTGAGAATTTACTGTAGGTGAAACGTATTTGTATGAAACTTTGGTGATGGATCGAGTTGTTACTGTGACCGGACCGTTGTAGTACCACATAGAAGTGGAGGGCTGGATCACCCAAAAACACGTGGGTCATTTGAGAAAGAAGGGAGATACCCCAACAAACCAATGTTCTACCTGTAACCATTGTAGAACTGTGGTCCTCGTTGTGATTGATCAACCAAGGATAGACATACCAGATGTCTGTATCAGAGTGGATAACACTGAACTGCCTAAGGAGGTACCTGATGTTGCTGCAGTTCCAGATAATGAAGATTCGTTACGAGATTCTAAAGTCGTGGAGCTATGACATTCCACCCGGATCAAGAAACCTGGTGAGAGACTGAACTTATAATTTCTTAAGCCGTGTATATATTTGTAATGTCATGAATGTAGTTTTTCTTGTAAATACAAATTGTAAAAAAAAAATTGAAGGAGGAGAAATGTATTAACCTTAGCTTTAAGACTTATTGTACTGTGTAGTATCATGTGACAGTGTGAACAAATCAGCCCAAAGCGCATTGAACCTTAGGTGTGGAGTTTGTATCTAGTTGTGGCTCTTGATGGAAGCATATAACTGCTGCTGAAGCTCTGTAAATAAAGTTCACTGTTTCTTATGAGAAACCTGTCTGGAAAATCAAGTCTATAACAACTCTGAATGTGAAACTGTCACATCTGATTCAGAGTGGGATCCTTACGATGATGACATAGCCAAAGTGACTCAGAATGAATTCCATGAACTCTTTGCATCAGATGCCAAAGACAATGAATTTGGTTGTGGTTGAAGGTATCTCTGTACAATTAATTAATTCAATAAACCATGCCACATTAATTTTATGAGTTATCAGTGTTTTGTTTAATTCACATATCAAAATGGCGATGACCCCCACCCACACCGGAGTTCACATTATATACTCAGCATATACGTTGACCCCCATAATTGGAAGGATTTTTGGAGGCTTTAAAGGTCAGCTTACATCCAATCTACGGTTAGCTTAGTCTTGTCCTCAGTTGGGATCATGAACCTTGGCTGATTTTTTTTCTCCTCTCTCCAATTCAGATGTTTGAGGTTGTCACATTTGTATTGCCACCTCAGCTAACTCAGCACTGACCAGTGATCCAACTGGGCCCCTCCTGCACCATGGATGAATCTTCTGAGTCGTCAGGTACCCTACATGATATTTTTAAAAAGATTATTTTTATACTAACCCAAATGGCTAATATTACAACAGTGACACTTTAAAAGTAATGTGCTTTGTGATATCCTGATGTTGTCTAAGGTGCTATAGAAATGCATGCATATCTGTCTCTTATTCTTTTGTTCATACAATATATTTTATTAATATGCTTCAGGGTATTTAGCTATGTTTTCTTTTTATGTTTACCTACAGAAAATGTATTTGTCTTTCGGTGTATGAATGGAAATAAGTATGAATTCTATAGTGCACTTGCCCCCTTCCCCCTTCTCAAAGTATACATTGATTAGGTGCAGGCAATTAATCAATAACTAATTCTCTCGTTTCTCTATTCCAGGTACCACCAAGAAAAGTGGGAGGACATGATCCTCCACACGCCACAGCCCCAGCCCACCTCTGAGGAGGAAGCTGCAGTATCCTCAGAGGAAGCGCTGTAACTGTGTTCACCTCGACTCTCTAACAGTGCAGGCACATGCACCTCAGTGGCATCTAGTTCTACAGTAGGCTCAGATTCACAATCTGATGATCACCTCACAGACACGGGTCCACAGCTGACACTCGGAGGACTGCTGGAGACCAGACCCCACTGAGTCTAAGTCCACTGACAAGCCTCTGGACTTGACCCTAACAGACCTCTCAGAGATGCAGAAACAGGCAGGGGAACATCAGGCAGAGTTGTCAGAGGCCGTCACCAGACTGGACCGAACGATGCAGGTTCTGTCCATGTTCTGTCTGCAGTTGTGGCTTTGGCTTGCGAATGCATTGAAGACTCCATTGGAAGGGTGGCGGCCACCTTGGAGACCTTGGTCCAGCAGTTTCTGCCAGGTTTGCGCTTGGACCTGCACACCATCGCTCCAGCCATGGGTATGTTTCAGCAGTGGCTATGTCAGAGGGAATGGGGCATCTCAACCTTCCTCCAGGTGCCCCTTCTAACTCAAGGAGTTGGGAGGGACAGTTGGGCACCCAAAGGAAGGAGGAGCACCAGCCTGGCACCCAGGACACTCCAAGGATGCCCTGCCATACCACCTCCCCACTGCCAGTGACCCCATCAACTCCAGCAGGCCAGTCCGAGGAGGGTGCCCCTGCCCTGAAGCAGGAGACTCTTACCAGGCTGGGGTCCTCAAGGCCTTGTGCCACCAAATGACGCCAGCCAAAGTCATCTCAGACAGCAGGGCATAGCAGCCAGCAGGCTGCCTCTGCCTCAGCTGCGGATGTCAGGGCTGCACCTTGACATAGCGGGCAGATTAGAAAAATTTAAAAGTATTGAATGTGCACTAGAGGCGTGGGTGTTCACTCATTGTATATAGTTGGCACTTTTGAAATATATGTTGAATCCCTCCATCTCCAAGTCTCATGGATTCCATTTCTATTCAATCTGCTTCATGGTTTTGCAGTCATTTAAGGGTCCAGGATGTTGCCCCCATCTGTAGTCCCATCAGGATCTTCATTTGCATAAATTCTCACACATTTTCACCACAGTGAGTAGTCTATAATTTCACAACAGCAACATCAGGCAATGCATATCATTTGTGGCTGTGCTGCCTGGCCAATGCACCTTTCAGCCAATTATCGCAGGTAACTGTGCTTTGGCCTCGGGAGATGTGCTCATTGAGGTTATTGATTTTACTGCTGCTGTTGCACAGATGTCAGTTGTCTATGGATGGCACAAGTAATCATAGCAACTTACATTAGATTTGTATGTCCAATGTGTCATTTAGAATGGCTTTTACTTTGTGACAAACTGTATTTGAGAACTGTAATGTAAGCCTTTGAAGCCCATAGGCTTCCATGCCTCTCTGCTGGAAGATGTAGTTGCCACGTTTAAGGCTGAATGTCCCTCCTTGTTGAGCTCTCATTCTCTACACATATGACGCTCAACTAGCCAAGTAAGGATACAATGGATACAAGGATACAATTAGACTTGACTGCAAGAGGGGTTAGAGTGTTTGATTTAAGAGGTGTATGTTTATCTTGAAGAAGCCATTTCCTGAGATTCCATGATCTTTATTTGGACCTGTATGGCTCCTTAGCAAGGTTTTAAATCGTCCTTGGGTAAAGGCACAGCACTTAACTCAATGTGGAATTCATTGCATGACAGGACTCGCATTGACTTAGGGTATATAGACAGGAATGGCCTTGTGAGCTGTATCGTCTCGAGGACTGTGATGCACTCAATGTAATGGAAAACAACGCTCTTAGGGCCTCAGCTGGGTCCATGCAGGAAAGAATTACTCATTGTCTGTTGTGTCGAGAATGACTGCTCAAGGTTTCATCCTGATACAAAGGTCATCTAGGACAGAAACTATCCAGGCTTCTGACGATTGCAGGGTCCCAAGTGATTGTACCTCAGCCAACCATTGTCCTGGTGATGCACTCTCATTAATGACCATGCAAACAAACCTCGAAACTTTACTGCTTGACATGGATGTAAATGGTTACGGCTTCCTGATGTGCGAATGGCGATTGGCGGGCAGTAGCAAGATGATGGCTCAACATTCTGCATTGAGGAGAGCTGGCAAAGGGACACATGGTGCTCTCATGATGCTGCTGCCTGATGAGCCATCCATTCGGTAATGCTTGAAAGAGTGATATGTGTGGTTAGCCCGCATTACTGAGCAGGTGTCAGATTGACATGAGTGCACCCCTATGTAATGTGGAATTCCAGTGCTTTTAAGCTGCCGCACACTGATTTGGTGTGGCCATTGGTGAAAGTACTATACTATGTGGAGTTGCCTAATGACATGCGAGAAAGGAGTGCTGCTCAGGTTCCACAGTGGCCATACATTGCCGAGGCTACTCAGTTAACCATGGTTAACTTTGAAGCCCTTCCAAGGATGAACCCATCATGAGAGACATGGCTGTGGGGTGATATAGATTGGGACCTGAATGTTGAAAGGTATGTGACATTTAGGAAGGACAGGAAGCTAGGAAAAAGTACTCGTGCATTAGAGAAGGATTACCTAAGTTCAGGAAACCAGAAGGTAGGAGCAGTTTGGATTGAGATGAGAAATGATAAAGGCAAGAAGGGAATGGTGTACAGGCCCCCTAATTGTAACTACATGTTTGGGCGGAGTATAAAGGAAGAGATAATGGGAGCATGTCAGAAAGGTACTGCAATAATCATGAGGGATTTTAATCTACAGATAGACTGGAAAAATCAGATGGGCAAAGGTAGCCTAGATGAGGAGTTCTTCGAATGTTTTCGGGATAGCTTCTTGGAACAGCATGTTCTAGAGCCAACCAAAGAGCAGGCTATACTAGACCTGGTACTGTACAATGAGAAGGGATTAATTGATAACCTCATAGTGGAGACACCCCTAGGTAGTAGCGATCATAATATAATTGAATTGAATTTTACATTTAGTTTGAGGGCCTGGGTCAAAGACTAATATTTTAAACTTAACTAACAGCAATTATGAGGGCATGACTGCAGAGCCAGCTAACCTCATTTGAACTGGCAAATGAGGTTAAGGGATAGGTCCGCATTAGGCAGACTTTTAAAGGGGCCCACTACCCGTGGTTAACTAAAAAAACATTACAAACAGTATCAAACCTTAAGAAAAAGCATATAATTGCGCAATAATAGGTGACAGGTCAGAAGATTGGACAGAATATAAACAACAGAAAAGAATGACAAAAAGATTAATAAGGAGGGAAAAATTAGAATACGAAAGATAGCTAGCCGGAAATATGAAGAAGAATAGTAAGGGTTTCTATAGATATTTAAATAAGAAAAGAGAGTGCAGGTCCTATAGAAAGTGAGCCTGGGGAATTAATAATGGAAAGTAAGGAGATGGCAGATGAATTGGACAGATATTTTGTATCAATCTCCACGAGAAGATACAAGTAACATCCCATAAATAGCTGTAACTCAGGAACTGGGAGGGAGGAATGCAGGAAAATTACAATCACCAGAGAAGTGGTATTGAGCAAATTGTTGGAGCTGCGGGCTGACAAATCCCGGTGAGATAATGGATGCATTGGTTTTAGTTTTCCAAAATTCCCTATAGCTGGGGAAGGTTCCATTAGATTGGAAAATAGCAAATGTAACTCCTTTATTCAAAAAGGGAGGAGGACAGAAAGCACGTAACTACAGGCCAGTTGGCTTAACATCTGTCATAGGGAAAATGTTAGAAGCCATTATTAAAGATAGTATAGCACAGGGCGCTTAGAAAAGTTTAAGGCAATCAGGCAGAGTCAACATGGTTTTGTGAAAGGGAAATCATGAATTTTACGCTGTTCGTGCGCGCCCAACCCTGAATCACATGAAATTGTGTGAGGAGACGTCAGACGTGTGCCCCAAAGTCTATCGCACTTGCGCGCAACATTCCGGTCGGCAGGCGCGAGTGGGAGTCAGCAACCTGCCCACCGACAAATAAGCGGGAAATTAAGCCCATTAAGGAGCCACTTGTCAGCAATTTGATACAGCCCATCCACTTTTACAGTTGGTGGGTGGGCCAAATGGCCAGGCGGTCTTCACATTTTCACTACAAACTCCACCCAGGGCAGGATGAAATATCCGAGGTTAAATAAAATATAAGAAGACGTTTGAGGGATGATCTGCTACATAGTCTGCTGCCAGGTACTTGCATTTACAATATTGTCACAGCTTGCAGAAGTTTAATGAGCTTATTTAATTTTTAAACTGCTGCATCTCCCTGAGGCAGCTCCACAATAGCCGTCAGCCTTCAGGGAGAGCAAGCCCACGTCCTCCCTTCTCACGGCGCCCGCCCTTTTCCCACTTACCCCCGGCAGCGCTGAGCCTTTCTCAGCGCACGTTTCACACTGGCTGGTTATTAATTGGCCAGCCAGCGTGAAATTGCATTTGGGGGCTGATCACGGGCTGAAGCCCATTTCGTGTCCGCTTCTGGGCCCACCGATCATGCGCGCCTGACGAACTTAAGATTCAGGCCCATGCTTAACCAATTTATTGGAGTTATTTTAAGGAGTCACATGTGCTGTAGATAAAGGGGAACCAGTGGATGTACTATATTTGGATTTCCAGAAGGCATTTGATAAGGTGCCACATCAAAGGTTTTTGTGGAAAATAAAAGCTCATGGTGTAGGGAGTAACATATTAGTATGGATAGAAGATTGGCTATCTAACAGGAAACAGAGAGTAGGCATAAATGGGCTTTTTTCTGGTCAGTGGGATGTAACGAGTGGTGTGCTACAGGGATCCGTGCTGGGGCTTCAACTTCTTACAATTTATATCAATGACTTGGATGAAGGAACAGATGGTATGGTGGCTAAATTTGCTGATGACACAATGTTAGCTAGGAAAATAAGCTGTGAAGAGCATGTAAGGAGGCTACAATGTGACATAGTGGGTGGGCAAAGATCTGGCACATGGAGTATAATGTGGGCAAATGTGAAATTGTCCATTTTGACAGGAAGAATACAAAAGAAGCATTTTATCTAATGGTGAGCAATTGCAGAGCTCTGAGATTCAGAGGGATTTGGGTGTCCTAGTGCATGAATTACAAAAGGCTAGTATGCAGGTACAGCAGATAATTAGGAAAGCTAATAGAATGTTATCGTTTATTATGAGGGAAATTGAATACAAAAGTAAGGAGGTTATGCTTCATGATTCAATTGTACAGTGCACTGGTGAGACCACATCTAGAATACTGTATACAGTATTGGTCACCTTATTTAAAGAAAGATGTAAATACATTCGCAGTTCAGAGAGGGTTTACTAGACTAATAACTGGAATTGGCAGGTTGTCTTATGAGGAAAGGTTGGACAAGTTAGGCTTGTATCCATTGGAGTTTGGAAGAGTAAGAGGTGACTTGATTGAAATATTTAAGATCCTGAGGGGCCTTGACAGAGTGGATGTGGAGAGGATGTTTCCTCTTGTGGAATAATATCGAACTAGTGGTCATAAAAATAAGGGGTTGCTCATTTAAGACAGAGATTAGGAGAATTTTTTTCTCTCAGAGGGTTGTGAGTCTTTGCAACTCCCTGCCTCGAAAGGCAGTGGAAGAAGCGTCTTTGAATATTTTTAAGGCAGAGCCAGCTAGATTCATGATAATCAAGGGGGTGTAAGGTTATTGGGGTAGGCAGGAGGTTACAGTCATATCAGCCATGATCTTACTGAATGGCGGAGCAGACTTGAGGCGCCGAGTGGCCTACTCCTGCTCCATGTTTGTATGTTTGTACGAGGGCAGATGGTGAGTGCTGATATTTCTATAATCATTAAGAGAACATTGAGCTTTTGAGAGAATTTCTCAGTGAGATAAAAGGAGATGGGCCTTCCAGGCAGTAAAGGCAAAAGAATATAACTCTTGTGAAAATGTGTGTGCACTTTACCCCTCCTGGAATCTTGTAGTTATCAGGTTGTCACGGGCACATCTGCCATGTCGTTCCCGTGCAGTGGCTTCTTCATGTGGCCCGTCTGCATCCTCACCCTTGTCAGATGCATCCCCTTCAACGTCCTCCTCATCCGTGGAGATGCTTCACTCCTCTAATTCTCCCACAGGGAACATATCACCACTTTGCAACACAAGGTTGTGCAAGGTGCAACAAACAACGATGATCCGGGATAATCTCTGTGGTGAGTATTGGAGATCCCTGCCTGACCGGTCCAAAATTTGGAAACACGTGTTGAGGAGGCCAATTATCTGCTACATCAAGGATCTGGTGGAGTAATGTGCAGCACTGTATCTCTCTTCAGCAGCACGAGGTGGACAGCAAGAGGCATCATCAGTCAGGTCTTCTGGGGTACCCCTTATCCCCGAAGAACCAGCCCTAAAAGCGCTGAGGTCCTCAAACATCTCTGGCACCTGCGAATCCGTCAAGATGTAAGAGTCATGTGAGCCCCCCCAACCTAGTACAAACATGTAAGATCTGCTTTCTGTGATCACAAATTAGTTGGATGTTCAGGGAGTGAAATCCTTTTTGATTGATGAACCTGGAGCTCTCAAGGCCACATGTGTGCAGTCAATGGCACCCTGCACTTGTGGAAAACCACATATCACTGCGAATCCAACAGCTCTGGCAACCTCATTCAAATTAGAGCTATGAACAAGGCATTTGTCAACAAATAAATTTGAGAATTTGACTAGTTTCCCTTCATCTCCAAGCCAGCAAAACCTTGACATGGCCTCCATCTACACATGGCTTCCCCAGTCCATCCCTTGCAGGTGAAGCACATCCTAGAGGACCACAGATGGCTGATCCTCCCCTTCAAACATGATTGCACATTCACAATAAGGGTCTTGATCAGGGTGAATACAGCCATGTGTGAGAATTCTCCATCAGGCAATTGTCAGCTTGCCTCCATGAGCCTAGACACTCAATATAGATACCATAGCCTTGCAAAAATGTCATGTCTTTAGGCATTTATGCCTTATAAACCATGACGATTAAACTGGGAATACTGAGGCTTGGCGTGTGCATGTAGCTTCTGTCCGGCAGCCATGGCCCTTTACTGTTTTATCCTCCATTCCTTTGTACAAGCCTCTGTCAGGAACAGATGGCCAATCACAGCAACTCAAATGTAGCTCCAAAACATATGGAGTATACATGGATATACAGCATTAGAAAAAAGAGCAATGCGCCTTCAATGGGCTTTTGACCTTGAAACCAGCTGAGCCTTGCTCTACTTTGCTTGAGCAATGGCCCCTTCATTTGGCCCAAAAGAGTAGTTCTGAACTCCTCCCATACGCTTTGAGACCCCTCCCATATCATTTTCCTCAAGCTTGTTTTTCCACTGTGTCATTATTCAGTAAAGACAACAATGGTGATGCGAACATTTGTGAGTGCAACCAACACCCCCCAACGTCCCCCTGTCACCCACCAAATTCTTCCCATTGCCCTCCACAGTCCCTGCCTCCTAATTCCAATCCCTCCTGTAAGCATCCAGCCTCCCCCTATTATCCTTGACCTCATCATTGTTCATGTGGATATTCCTGTTCTCCCCACTGTTCCCTTCATTGCTGAGATCCCCATGTCCTTTATTGATCTGACCCCTCCCCGTCTTGAGGCCACCTGCACTCTTACTTTCAGAGACCCTTCCATGAAACCATCCAATACCCACCCATGACTTTAGAATTACTGACTTAGGTCCAACTGCCTTCCCTGAATGTGATTGTTCCCTCTGCTTTCCAATACTATGACTCTAACCCTGTAGTAACCTGATATGTAATATACCTTTAAGACAAGTATTGTAATATAAGGTCACATGATCTTAATATCCAATAGCAGAGTAGTGCGAGCTATCTCTATGTGAGAGAGTCTTGAGTTAGTCACTGATGAGTGAAGACAGAGTTTTTATGTTGTGAGCACACAAGTGTAGCTGCAGAGCTTAGTTTGTAAATTAGCAGCATGAGTTTATTCTAACAACCATCTCCTGATGTTCTCTGTCTCTGTACCAACTCGGACACCCCAAATCAAGCATGCAACCCAGATCCTTTAGCCCCAACAAACCAAGGGCACTGGATCGAACAAACTGGCGACGAGAGTAAAATCACGAAAAAACCATGGGAAAAAATGAGGTAAAAAGCAAGGAAAAAATGAAGGAAATCAGAAGAACTGAAATCGGGCTGTACCTCGCATGGTAGTTGTAAATAAAAGAAAATTGCATGCCGCAATTTGGAAGAGTGGAGCCTTTCAATCCAACCTCGGAAGACTGGTCTCACTATATTGAATCCCTCGCATTCTTCTTCCAGATGAACAACATTGTGGGGGAGGAGAAGAGGCACACGATCCTTCTGTCCATGTGTGGGAGTAAGACATATGGATTAATTCAGAATCCGTTGGCACCCAGTGCCCCAGACTCCAAAAGTTTTGATGATTAAGTGAACCTCATAAACAATCATTCCCAGCCCAAGCCGTCGGTGACGATGCAACGGTTTAAATTTAACTCAAGAAATAGAGCTGCGGGGAGAGACAGTTGCTTGTTATGTGGCAAGTTTGAAGCAATTAACTGAATATTGCGAGTTTGGTACATCTATTAATGATATGCTCAGAGATCGTTTGGCGTGCGGTATAAATGAAAATGCAATTCAGAGGAGATTGTTGGCTAAAACAAATCTAGATTTTCAGAAGGCATTGGAAATCACTCTTGCAATGGAAGGTGCAGTGTGAGACTCAGAAGCCATTTGAGGAGTGCAAAATGGCGCCGTCCTCCATGTTGGGCGGGGAGCCTCAACCAAAAAGAGCACGGAAGTGCAGAGTTTTGTTCCGAAGCGGGAAGCAGCCACCGCCAGCAGACAAATTAAGAAGGAAAACTTAGCAGCAAAAGCATGGCATTTTCGTAACAGAGATGGAAACAGACAGCCCCGTAATGAAACACAGTTTAAAAAGATTGAATGTTTCTTCTGCATCGATATGGACACCTCATGAGACATTGTAAACATAGAGTCAGGCAGACTGTCAGACAAAGGCAAAAACCCAATGAGATAAACGGTGTTGAAAAGCCTGAAGTAATAAATGCTGATATCTATTCACTATGTAATTTAAAGGTAGGAAGAATGGAGCCCATCACAATGGAGATGGATACTGGTACAGTCACTACAGTGATTGGTGAGCATAGTATTAAATACCTGAATCATGGGGAATGTAAGTTGAATTTAGAAGAAGCTAATGACAAATTAAAAACTTACATGGGAGAAGACATACAAGTCAAGGGCATATGTAAATTTACAGTAAACTATGGAGCTCAAACAGTGAGATTACCCTTGATGGTAGTAGCAGGTGAGGGACCTAGTCTCCTCGGGCGAAACTGGCTGAAAGAAATTAAATTGGAATGGAATGAAATCTTCCAACTAAGAACTAATGGACTTTCACAGCTATTACAGAAATACGCCTCAGTTTTCAAGGAAGAACTTGGAAATTTTGAGGGCTACAAGC
The DNA here is from genome assembly GCF_964194155.1 of Cetorhinus maximus. Classification (NCBI taxonomy): domain Eukaryota; kingdom Metazoa; phylum Chordata; class Chondrichthyes; order Lamniformes; family Cetorhinidae; genus Cetorhinus; species Cetorhinus maximus. The sequence continues at coordinate 42,115,167 of NC_135892.1, read as the reverse complement.
AAAAATTCATGTAGATCCAGAGGCAACATCAAGATCATGAAGGCAAGACCAGTACCTTATGCAATGCGGGATAAGGTAGATGCCAAACCTCCGGGATGCCTTCTCTAATTCCAATTGTTGGTAGGCATGACTCAAATCTAACTTCGTGTAAGCTGTTCCACCTGCTAATTTAGCGTATAAATAATAGATTAGAAAAACTGGCAGTGATACAGCCTGTACAATTTTCAGAGTGGGCAGCTCTAATGTGCCTGTTCTCAAACCTGAATGAAGCATTTGAGTACGTGGGGACTATAAATTAGCAGTCAATAAAGTGGCAAAATTGGATAGACACCCCATACCTCAAATTGAAGATTTATACACTAAATTGGCAGGTGGAATGGCTTACATGAAGTTAGATTTGAGTCATGCCTACCAACAATTGGAATTAGAGAAGGCATCCCAGAGGTTTGTCACTATAAATACACATAAGGGATTGTACCTATACATCAGTTTACCATTTGGTGTATCTTCTGCTTGCGCCATACTCCAAGGAACCACGGAAAGTTTACTACAGGGATTGCCCTGTGTTGTAGTTTATTTGGATGACGTTCTCATGACTGGACTCACTGAAAAAGAACATTTGATAAACTTGGAGGAAGTTCTGAAACTTTTTTCACAGGTTGGAGTGAGATTGAGAAAGGTAAAGTGCACATTCCAGGCAAAAGTGGTAACTTATTTAGGTCCAATTGAAGAAAAGCTGGAAGCCATTAAAAAAGCCCCAGAACCAAAGAATACATCCGAGCTGAAATCATTCTTGAAAAAAGATCAATTACTATGGACGCTTCTTGCCCAATTTGTCGACAGACTGGTACCACTGTATTACTTGCTCAAGAGAAACCAGAGATGGTCATGGCAAACACCACAAGAAGAAGCTTTCACAAAAGTAAAAAGTTGTTACAGTCATCTACACTTCTAACACATTTTGATCCAAAGAAAGAGTTGATATTAAAGTGTGACGCATTACCTTATGGAGTGGGAGCAGTGCTTTCCAATCGAATGGATGATGGATCAGAACAACCTATAGGATATGTATCAAGGACACTCAGTACTGCAGAGAAAAAGTGCTCAAATTGAAAAAGAAGGCCTGGCGATCATTCTCGGTGTTAAAAAGTTGCATCAATATGTACACGGTCGTCATTTTACTACCAAAGTCATTACCACAAGTCATTATTAGGACTATTCGGTGAAGATGAGGCTATACCCCCTATAGCCTTAGCAAGAGTACAAAGATGGGCGTTGATCTTGGCAGCGTATGAGTATACTTTTATTCATAGACCCGGACATCAAATTGCAAATGCATATGCACTCAGTTGTTTACCCTTGCAGGTAAATTTGAGGATGTTCCAATTCCTCAGGAATTTGTTTTGTTGTTGAACTTCCTGGACTCATCACCGATATGTGCTAAACAAATTAGAGATTGGACAAACCAAGACCCAGTCTTGTCCAAAGTGAGGAATCAAGTTCTTTCTGGTTGGTCACAAACATAAGAGTCTGATGAAATGAAACTGTATTTCCAGTGAAGATACGAGATAACCAGCCAAGAAGGTATTTTATTCTGGGGAGCTCGTGTGATTGCTCCTCCAAAAAGACGAAAGTCAATGTTATCTGAACTTCACAGTGCACATCCCGGAATTTCCAAAATGATGGCAATAGCACGTAGCTATATGCGGTAGCTGGGAATGGATGGAGAAATTGAAAACCTAGTGAGCAGTCCAGCGTCAACGAGTACAAAAAAGACCTGCAACAGCCCCATTACACCCCTGGGAATGGTCAGGAAGACCATGGGTACGAATACATATTGACTATTTGGGACCTTTCATGGGAACATGGTCCTTCGGTGAAGCAAGTGCTGTAATGGGACCTCTTTCTTACCATGTGAAAGTAAAAGATCAAATAATAAGAAGACATGTGGATCACATACGAAGTGGAGAAACCAAATATCCAGAAGTGATTCCACCAATGTTCGAGACTGAATCAACATTTCCTGTTGAAAGAACTCAACCAAGTACAAATGTATTTGAAGAGCCGACTGTACCTGAAAGAGTCGAAGAAACAAATTTACGGGTACCTACTGAAGAACCAGATGCTCAGACAACTTCAGTAAGGGAGACTTCAAAGCAAACTTCAGAGCTGAGACATTCGACATGCATAAGGAAACCCCCAGAGAGACTGACTTTGTAAATAATTGAATTGTGTAAATAACTTGATAAATTTAAAAGTTGTAAAATGCATTTTTCAGTAAAGGGGGAGGGATGTAGTAATCTGATATGTAATATACCTTTAAGACAAATATTGTAATGTAAGGTCACATGATCTTAATATCCAATAGCAGAGTAACGCAGGCTATCTCTGTGGGGGAGTCTTAAGTTAGTCACTAATGACTTTTATGTTGTGAGCATACAAGTGTAGCTGCAGAGTTTAGCTTGTAAATAAACAGCATGTGTTTATTCTAACAACCATCTCCTGATGTTCTCTGTCTCTGTACCAACTCAGTCACCCCAAATCAAGCGTGCAACGCGGATCCTTTAGCCCCAACAAACCAAGGGCACTGGATCCAATAAACCCCAAGACCAAATGCCTTAGTTGACTGGCCACAGCCTACACACCATTCTGTGGATGACCATATCTGCCCAGAGAGGCCTTCCCCCACCCAAGACCAGGATGCAGACATGTGTGGCATGCAGAGCCCTTTAACATGGCCCGAGCAGTATGGCCTCATTCCCTGGACAGTGCTTTAAACATGCCCCCAACAGTGTGGCCTCATTCTCAGGCAGTCTGTTAAACTTGCCCTGGACAATCTTTCACTCTTTCCCTCTGGTGCTACAGGCACCCGATATGTTTCAGTGATTGTGTAAATGGAAAACGAAAGCAGCGTCAACTAACCTTCGAATTGTGGGTGAAGTGAAGCTCACCAGATGTGCGCCACTTATATACAGTCATAAAACAGAAGGTTCTAATTAGCCATTGGTGGGGAAATTAATTTGGAGGGGGAACGTGATCCCAACGAGTTGGCCTGAGCATTCATGATTGCTAATGAAAGCAAATAGGTTCCTGACATTGGTTAGCGGGAAATTCAACCCGCCTTTAACTTGTGTTGAAAGTGGAGAGAACAAAATTCCAAACTAATTTTCTGCCATTGGGAAACTGATTTTTTCATTCGCGCCACATTAAATGCCCTAGCCCGCCATTATTCCCGCTGTTGATGGGCCTGGAAGATTCCACCCTATATGTCTGTAAGGTTAAATCAAAATTAAACAAAATGTGAGAAAGATGCAGCAGAGTCTGCTTTAGTGATGTTTCCCTGACAGACAATAGAACAGATTTCCGGTTCAGACCTCTCTTTGCTATTAGAACAAGCCACCGAACATGCAGGCTTGACATTCATTCATTTACAATAGGCACTTTTAAACATTTACTCCACCCCTGTGCTTTCTATAGATCAGGTTACAGAACACTTCCAAAAACAAAAACCTGACCCTATTTTGAAGCAAACATCTTTTCATCCTTCCTCTTTTGCTCTGTCTGTGCCACGGACAGGTGGTGTTAGTATCGACACATTGCTAAAATTAAAAGTTTACAATTCATTGCTGTTTTACTTAAAAGCTAAAAGCAGAGGAGCAGCTCTGCATCACAGCTAAAACACTGATGGAACTGTTGTTATACTTTCCTGGCAAGTTGTGAGCTGGCTCCATAAAAGGAATCCAAAAGTCTTCTATAAACATATAAATAGTAGATGGGTGGTAAGAGGAGGGGTAGATTATGTCTGAGTTGCTAAATGAGCACTTTGCATCTGTCCTTACCAAGGAAGATGATGTTGCCAAAGTCATAGTGAAAGAGGATGTAGTTGAGATACTGGATGGGCTAAACATTGGTAAAGAGAAGGTACTAGAAAAGCTTACTGTAAATAAACTTGATAGGTCACCAGGATCGGATGGGATGCATCCAAGAGTACTGAGGGAAGTAAGGGAGGAAATTGCTGAGGCACTGGCCATAATCTTCCAATCCTCTTTAGATACAGGGGTGGTGCCAGAGAACTGGAGAACTGAAAATGTTATACACTTGTTCAAAGAAAGGTGTAAGGATAAACACAGCAACTACAGGCCTGTCAGTTAAACCTTGATGGTGGGAAAGCTTTTGGAAACAATAATCTGGAAAAGAATTAGCATTCACTTGGACAAATGTGGATTCATTAAGGAAAGCCAACACTGATTTGTTAAAGATAAACCATGTTTAACTAACTTGCTTGAGATTTTGATGAGCTAAGAATAATGCAGTTGATGTAGTGTGTATGCACTTCCAAAAGGCGTTTGATAGAGTACCACATAAAAGGCTTGCAACAAAGTTGAAGCACATGGAATAAAATGGACAATGACATCATGGACACAAAATTAGCTAAGTGACAGGAAATAGAGTTGTGGTGAACAGTTGATTTTTGGACTGGAGGAATATATAATATGGTGTTCCCCACAGGTTGGTACTAGGACTAAAAACAGAAAATGCTGGAAATGCATACCATGTCTGACAGCATTTGTGGAAAGAGAAAGAGAGTTAATTGACATAATTTAATGTTGGCCAGGGAATGGTAAACAAGGCAAGGGAATGTTGAATTGTGCAGGAGGCTCCAAGTCAGATCTCCAATGCTGGGATCAAAGGTCTGAATTATCCCTGTGGCAGGGAGATAGCATGCCAACGTCACATGGTGAGAAAGTAATTTTAATGGTTTAGCATATCATTATGATTCATTAATATAGAATATTTTGTGATTGAATATTACCTTTGGGATTAAATATGAGGCACATGGGAATCATGTGCCTACAGTTTCCTGGCTGTTTAAAGCTGGCGGTGAGCAGGTACATACGAACATAAGAATTAGGATCAGGATTAGGCCATTCGGCCCCTCGAGCCTGCTCTGCCATTCAATAAGATCATGATTGATCAGAATGTAACCTCAACCCCACATTCCTGCCTACCCCCGATAACCTTTCATCCCCTTGTTAATCAAGAATCTATCTAGCTCTGCCTTAAAAATATTCAAAGACTCTGCTTCCACCGCCTTTTAAGGAAGACAGTTCCAAAGACTCTCAACACTGAGAAACAAAACTCCTCATCTCTGTCTTAAATAAGCGACCCCTTATTTATAAACCATGACCCCTAGTTCTATATTCTCCCACAAGAGGAAACATCCTCTCTACATCTACTTTGTCAAGACCCCTCAGGATCTTAAAGGTTTCAATTAAGTCACCTTTTACTCTTCTAAATTCTAGTGGATACAAACCTAACCTGTCCAGCCTTTCCTCATAAGACAACCCGCCCATTCCTGGTATTAGTCTAGTAAACCTTCTCTGAACTGCTTCTAACGTATTTACATATTTCTTTAAATAAGGAGACCAGTGCTGTACACAATACTCTAAATGTGGTCTCACCAATGCCCTGTATAACTGAAGAATATTGTCCCTACTTTTATAATCAATTTCCCTCACAATAAATGATAACATTCTATTAGCTTTCCTAATTACTTGCTGCACCTGCATACTAACCTTTTGTGATTCATGCACTAGGACACCCAGATCCCTCCGACTCTCAGAGCTCTGCAATCTCTCGCCATTTCAATAATAAGCTTATTTTTCATTCTTCCTGCCAAAATGAATGATTTCACATTTGCCCACATTATACTCCATTTGCCAGATCTTTGCCCACTCACTTAACCTATCTATATCACCTTGTAGCCTCCTTATGTCCTCTTCACAGTTTACTTTCCTACCTATCTTTGTGCGGTCAGCGAATTTAGCAACCATTCCTTTGGTTCCTTCATCCAAGTCATTGATATAAATTGTAAAAAGTTGAGGCCCCAGCACTGATCCCTGTGGCATACCACTCGACACATCCTGCCAACCAGAAAAAGACCCATTTATGCCAATTCTCTGCTTCCTGTTAGCTAGCCAACCTTCTATCCATGCCAATATGTTACCCCCTACGCCATGAGGTACTTTATCAAATGCCTTCTAGAAATCTAAGTGCAGTGCATATACCGGTTTCCCTTTGTCCACAGCATATGTGACTCCTTCAAAGAACTCCAATGAATTGGTTAAACATGATTTCCCTTGTACAAAACCATGTTTACTCTGCCTGATTGCCTTGAATTTTTCTAAGTGCCCTACTATAACATCTTTAGTAATAGCTTCTAACATTTTCCTTATGACATATTATTTTCATGCTTTCCATCTCCTTCCCTTTTTGAATAAAGGTGAGTCAGTCTATGAAGGGAAGATGAGCCATTTAGAGCTGCCTGCCTCAGCTCAGTCATTTTCTTCAGAGGGGGGAGAGGGAGCTGTGATTCATTGCTGGGAGGCCAAGGGTCACTGTGATGGGCTAGCTAAGGAAGGTTGAGGGTCACTGTGGAGAGGTTAAGGATCACTGCAGGGAAGTAAAGGTGCCAGTTCGAGGGTCACTACAGTGAAGTGAAGGGCCGGCTCAGGGATGTCAAAGGTCATTATAGAGAGGTCAAGAATCGCTGCGAGGAGCTGGAGGGTCCCTGCAGGGAGGTGAAGGGCAAGCTCCAGAAGGGAGAAGGGTAGATTCAACTTGCTGCAAGAGCTTGGCAACTGTGCTTTGAACACTGGTGCCAGGTGCTTCCTGAAGACCAGGGACCCAGTGGAGGACATAGCCTTGCCAAGGTCTTGACATTTGGGGAGCTTTTGGAACCACAATGGGTTTCATCCACCCGGTTTTCCTAGAACCCGGATAACAGAGGAGCAACACTGAAGGTGGCTGGAAATGGGTCCAGACGCACAACTGGCAGAAGGCCAGCCAGGGGCCTAGCCTTGGGCTGGGCCAAATGCTGACAACAATCAGGGGCTAGTCAGATGAAAATCATTATTGTGTCCCATATCATACAGGTCTTAACTACCTCCAAACGTCAGAAAGACAATGCCAGCAAAGATTGCGGATGTGGGATATGAATCCAGAGGCTAAAACAAGTACACTGGAATTTGCCAGAGTTTAAACGAATAAGACTTCACAGTTACTTTTGCTGTATTCCCTTAAAAGTTGGCATGGCTACTTCTATTGTTCAAGCATTTCTGGAGAGAAATGGCCTGTCTGTGAATGTGTTGCAACAATTAACAAAGGTTAATTTGAAAGTGGTGGCAGAGAAATTAGAAATAGATTTAAAAGTAGGGCAGTAATCCCAATAGTACTCAGCTTGAGTTAGCTAGAATTCAATTGCAGCTTGAATTGAAAAGAGATAGAGAAAGGCAAAAATTTGAACTTGAGAAAGAAAGACAAAAAAGAGGAGAGAAATGAACAAAAACTTGAATTCAAAAGACATGAGAAAGAAAACAGCAGAAAGGAAATGTGAAAACTTGAACTTGAATTCCAAAGACCAAAAGAACAGCAAGAACAGTCAAAGACAAAGAGAGAGAGATAAAGAGAAACTGGAATGAAATAAATTAGAATGGAAATTTGAACTCAACAGAGGAAAGCTTTGGTTAGACGAACAGGGAGTGGCAGGAAAACCTGATGATAACTCAGATTTGATTCCTGGTTTTGATTTTGCAAGGAGCTTAAATTCAGTCAGGAAGGAGGTGAGAAAGTGCCCAAAGTCAGTGAGGAAGGAGTCTAATGGTTATGATACGGTGAAAACTACTGTTCTCAATTCGTATGAGCTAGTGCCAGGGGAGTACAGGCAAAAGTTTAGAAACTTAAGGAAGAAACAGAAATAGACTTTTGTGAAATCTGCCAGAGAAAAGGAAATGATATTTGATGGGTTGTATAAGGCTATGAAGGTTGAACATGATTCTGAAAACTTTAGGGAATTAAAGAATTGAAAAATGGTGCCCTTTTGAGAATAAGGTCCCACCTGCAAGACCATAAAGTTTCTAAGATAAGGGAAGCTACTGTAATGGCTGATGATTGTCTCACAAGCATGTAAGTAGCAGGAAGAGTATTAAAAAGGACAGTATGAAAGATAAGTGTGATTCAAGGGGACCTACATGTTCTTTTTGTCATGAGAGGACATGTGAAAGCTGAATGTTGGAAATTAAAAAGCAGCATTGCAGCATTTGTGGGATTGCGTAGCATGTCTTCAGAAAATGCTGTACCAGTAGGCGGAGCTTTTTTTATTCATTTATGGGATGGGAGAAGGGCAGATACAACTCCTCATAAGTGCCCACGATGAGAAGGAGGTGGTGAGCTGCCTTCTTGAACCGCTACAGTCCATGTGGTGTAGATACATCCACACTGCTGTTAGGGAGGGGGTTCCAGGAATTTGACCTAGTGACAGTGAAGGAATTGCGATATATTTCCAAGTCAGGATAATGAGTGGCTTGGAGAGGAATTTCCAGGTGGTGGTGTTCCCATGTATCTGCTGCCCTTGTCCTTTTAAATAGTTGCGGTCGTGGGTTTGGAAGGTGCTGTCTAAGGACAGCGGCTCCAACAACGCTCAAGAAGATCAACACAGTGCAGGATGAAGCAACCTGTTTGATAGACATACCATCAACTACCATAAAAATTCACTCCCTCCACCACTGATGCACAGTGCCAGCAGTGGGTAGCGCTTCAAGGTGCACTGTGATGGCTCCTTTGATAGCACCTTCCAAACCTCTACCACATAGAAGGACAAGGGCAGCAGATCATGGGAACATCACTACCTGCAAGTTCCCCTCCAAGCCACACACCATCCTGACTTGGAACTATATCACGGTTCCTTCACTGTCACTGGATCAAAACCCTGGAACTCTGTTCCTAACAGCACTGTGGGAGTACCTGCACCAGATGATTGCAGTGGCTCAAGGAAGCGATTCACCACCGCTTTCCCAAGGGCAATTAGGAATGAGTAACAAATGCTGGCCTTGCCAGCAATGCTCAAATCCCACAAAAGAATTAAAAACAAACTTGGTCAAATGCTGCCTTGATGTCAAGGGCAATCACTCTCACCTCATCTCTGGAATTCAGTTCTTTTCGCCATGTTTGGATTAAGGTTGTAATGAGGTCAGAAGCCCTGGCAGAACCCAAACTGAGCAGGTTATTGCTGCGTAGGTGTTGCTTGATCACACTGTCAACCAATCACTTTGCTGATGATCAAGAGTAGACAGATGGGGCAGTAATTGGCTGGATTGTATTTGTCCTGCTTTTTGTGGACAGGACATACCTGGGCAATTTTCCACATTGACAGGTAGATGCCAGTGTTGTAGCTGTACTGGAACTAGCTTGGCTAGGGGCTACTTGTGGAGCACAGGTCTTCAGTACTACTGCCAGGATGTTGTCAGGACCCATATTGTTTGCTGTATCTAGTGTCTTCAGCTCTATCTTGATATGATGTGGAGTGAATCAAATTGGCTGAGGACCTCAGCGCCAGCAAGTTCCCCTTCAAGCCACACACCATCCTGCCTTGGAACAATATCATGATTCCTTCACTGTTGCTGGGTCAAGACCCTGGAACTGCCCTCCTAACAGCACTGTGGGAATACCCATACCAGATGGAGTGGTTCAAGAAGGTGGCTTACCGCCACTTTTTCAAGGGCAATTAGGGATGGGTAATAAATACTGGCCTTGCCAGGGATACTCACATCCTGTGAAAAAAAGAGGAGACTGAGATGGGTCATCCACTCAGCACTGCTAGCTGAAGATGGTTTCAAATGCTTCAATCTTGTCTGTTGCACTGATATTCTGGGCTCTTCCATCATTGAGGATGGGGATACTTGTGGAGCCTCATCCTCCAGTTAGTTGTTTAATTGTCCACCACCATTCACTACTGCAGAGCTTAGATCTGATCTGTTAATTCTGGGATCACTTAGCTTCGTCTATTGCATGCTTCTTCTGCTGTTTGGTATTTAAGTAGGCCTGTGTGTAGCTTCACTTTATTTCGCCTGGCACCTTATTAAGCCTGGTGCTGCTCCTGACATGCTCTCCTGTACTCTTCATTGAACCAGGGTTGATCCCCTGGCTTAGTGGTAATGTTAGATGGTAAGAGGATATGCCGGGCCATGAGATTACAGATATGGTTGAATACGATTCTGCTGCTGATTATGGCCCACAGCACCTCATGGATGCCCTTTTGATTGCTGCTAGATCTGTTCTGAATCTATCCAATTAAGCATAGTGATAGTGTCAAACAACACGATGGACAGTCTCTTTAACGTGAATGTGAGAAAATCAGTTTTGACATCACAGTCTTTATGAATTCTCCCTGATAGGCAAGATTGGGGCAAGAATGTGGTGGTCACTCCGATCAATACTGTCATGGACAGATGCATCTGCAACAGGTAGACTGGTGAGGGAGAGGTCAAGCAGGTTTTTCTCTCTTGTTAGTACCCTCACCACCTGCCTCTGGCCCAGTCTTGAGATTATATCCATTAGGACTCGGGTGCTCAGTCAGGAGTGGTGCTACCGAGCCACTCTAGGTGATAGGCGTTCAAGTAGCCCCCCCTTAAAATTCAAGTGGTGTTCAATATGGAAATATGGAGTACTGATTCATCAGCTGAGGGAGGGCATTAGATGGTAATCAGCAGGAGGTTTCCTTGTTCATGTTTGACCTGATTTCATCAAACTTCATGGGGTCAGAAGTCAATTTTGAGGACTCCGAAGGCAACTCCCTTCCAACTGTTTATCACTGCGCCACCATCTCTGGTGGGTCTATCCTGTCAATGCGACAAGATGTACTCAGAAATTGTGATAGAAGAGTCTGGGACATTGGCTATAGGGTGTGATTCCCTGAGTATTACTAATGTTAGGTTGTTGCTTGACTTGTCTGTGGGATAGCTCTCCCAATTGTGACACAAAACCCCAAATGTTAATAAGTAGGCCTTTGCAGGGTCAACTTGGGCCATTGTTGTTTCCAATGCCTAGGTCAATGCCAGGTGGTCCGACCAGTTACTTTCCTTTTTGATTTTTCTCTCATCATTTAGTACAACTGAATGGCTTGCTCGGCCATTTCAGAGGGCAGCTAAGAGACAACCACATTGTGTGGATCTAGTGTCACATGTAGGCCAGGCCAGGATGGCAGATTTCCTTCCCTAAAGGACATTAGTGAACCAGATGGATTTTTACCACAATCCAATAGTTTCATGGTCACCAATAATGAGACGAGCTTTTAATTCCAGATTTATTAATTAAATGAATTTAAATTCCACCAGTTGCTGTGGTGGGATTTGAACATTTGCCCCCAGAGCATTAGTCAGGCCCTCTGGATTACTAGTCCAGTAACATTACCACTACAACACCATCAATGCATAGATAATCCTGTTTTTTTTTCCTCACTACAAACTATCTTCTTAAACATCTCTTTCTTGTCTTCTTCACCTTCACCAACAGGTGTAAAACATCTTTGTCCTGCCAGCTATTCCACTTCCCTCCCTTCCCCACTGGCTGAACTTCCTTGTCCTAGCCCTGAACTTGCATTTTTCTCTAGTTTCTCTCCTTCCTCCCTCATGACTATTCTGAACTCATCTTGACTATGAGATTCACCTTTTGATCCCTGTAATGACACTATGGAACAGACTGGTTTCGTCAAGAAACAGTTAAACTTTATTACAGAGACATTTTCAATGCTTGCATGCTCAACCTCTCATCAGAATAGCCCTACCCCTGGGATTGCGTGCTCTAAGAGCTCACCGGTCGAACCCCCTGCAGCACATCACATGACCCATGATTGACAGGAGGGAGTGACTATACATCCAGTTACCACATTCCCTCCCCTTTTAGATTTTTACAATTACTCTTTGCAGAAAAAACATTTAAACAATCCAACAAACATATATACACTTTCAGGTAATTATAAATCAAGTCTCTGAGGTGCTCTTCTTATATGGTTAGAGCGGCCTAGCTCTACCTCTGGAGGCTCCTGAGCAGGATCAACAGGATCTGGAGCTGCACTATGAGGCACATCATCAGAACTGGGCAGCTCAGGGTTTGGCAACTCCTCTGAAATATCTGGAATGCCTGTTCTAGGTCAATCACACACCTCAGAAATTGACGGTTCAATGTTAATCACAGGTTGGTCAGCTAATTGTTGGAAGCTCTCCCTGGCACGGATGTGATTTACATGATTATGGATGATTCTATCTCTCACTTATACTTGGAAAGATAATGGACCAGTCTCTGAAACAGTGGCTCCCGGAGACCAGCAGGGTCCACTGCCGAACTTTCGCACGTATACTTGTCACCTATGCTGAATGTGCGAGCTTAAAACATTTTTTACACCAAATACTACTGATAATCCTTCTTTTTCTAACAGAATAGCCCTTCTCAGCTTGGGAAAGGGTTCGCGAGATGTAGCCAATGGGCCTTTCCAATCCATTTTCCATTTTATGTGATAACACGGCTCCTAAGCCAGTTCTTTTGATGGGTTGTGGTGTATCAATAAACACAATGAATGCAGCAATTTCTTTGCTTTCATAAAGACTTCTTCCTGTTGTGAACCCCATGACCAACAGCAGTTCTTTTTTAGCAGCGAGTGTAATGGTGCCAAAACATTTGATAGGTTGGCTAAGAATCGGCTATAGTAGTTGATCATATCCGGGAAGGGCTTTGTTACATTGGATGGTGATGGCGCATCTTTTATTGCCTGAACTTTATCTTCTACTGGTTGCAAACCCATGGCATCCACCCTGTGACCCAGGTAAGTGACTTCTGGCACTTGAAATGTCCAATTTTCCTTCTTTAACTAATGCCGGCTTCCATGAACCTTCTTAGCACCTCCTCCAGATTGGCTAAGTGTTCAGTCTCTGTTGACCCAGTGATGAGAACATCATCCAAATATACTACCCCTCGTGGGAGTCCTTGCAAAATACTCTCCATTGTTCTCTGGGAAATAGCGCATGCTGACGAGACTCTTAAGAATAAACAAGTGTACAGAGAGAGACCCTTGTGTGTGTTAATAGTCACGTATTCTCTCGACGTGCTATCCAGTTCTAATCGTTGGTAGGCATGGCTCATATCCAATTTCGTATAGGACTTGCCTCCAGCCAGCTTGGCGTATAAGTCATCTATCCGTGGAATGGGGTACATATCTAATTTTACTGCCTTATTTACAGTCAATTTATAGTCTCCACAGATATATATGGTGTGGTCAGACTTAATCACTGGAACTGGGTGAAGTCCACTCTGAGAATTGGACAGTTTGGATGATGCCTGGCTTTTCTAACCTGCCATTCTGCATCCACCTTTCCTTTCAATGTATAAGGCACAGGCCTGGCCTTAAAGAAATGTGGTATTGCCTAAGGATCAACATGTATCTTGGCCTACATGCCTTTTAACTTCCCTAATTCATCCTGAAAAACCATGTTGTATTTCTTTAGAAGTTCTGAGATTCCATCCGATTTTAGGTGAAATGTCCCAGACCAGTCGAGTTTGTTCTTCTGTAGCCAATCCCTACCTAAAAGACTGGGCCCCTCTCCATTCACTATTATTACAGACAGTTGGGCTGTCTGTCACTTGTAAGAGACTGGAACAGTAGCAATGCTCTTTACTTGAATAGATTCTCCCATGTAAGTTCTTAATTTAGTAGTTGACCACTCCAAGTGTATTGCCTGTCTTCCTTCATTAAGGTGATCACCCTACCACCATGGTTGAGGCGCCAGTGTCCACTTTCATTCTCAGCAGCTCCTCATTCACTAGTACTGTCACCATAATAGGCTCAGTCTTCGCAGCAGTCACATTACATAAGGAGTAAATGTCAGGAGCAGCAGCTTCAGCCTTTGCTGTACCCGTTATTTCTATCATGTTTGCTGTTTTGCAGACTGCTTCAGCTTTGTCTGGCATTGCCTAACCACATGACCTTCTCATGACAGTAATGACATTTTGCCTCTTTGAATTTACAGGTATGTGCTCCGTGGTCACCTCCACATCGATAGCAATTTTGTCTTGAAACCGACGATGAAGTGTTTCTGTTAGGCTTCTTAATGTTCCTCACGGTGGCCATTGAATCGCCGTTTAATTCTGCAGGTCTGGCTTTCATCCCACGCTCAGCGGCAGGTTCCCGCCCAACATGAAGCAAGGCGCCATTATCCATGTGTTGCAAAGCCTGTGAGACTCTCGCAACACTTTCCGAGTGAGGGAGATTTCTAGGGCATGTTTAAAATTGATAGCAACCTCGGCAAGCAACTGGCACTGAATGGCGTCATCCTTGACTCCACATTCCAATCGGTCCTGCAGCATATCATTTAAAACATCCCCAAAGTCGTAGTATCCTGTTAACTGCTTGGGGTTCACTACATGTGTTGCAATGGACCCTCTTCAATTCTCTTGAATTGAATTTAAAGCGCTGCATTATCACAGATGGCTTCGGCTGGAAGTGTGTTCTCACTAGGTCCATTAATTTGCAATATGACAATGAGTTGGGCGCGCATGGAGCAGTCAGGTTACGAATCAAGTTATATGTTTTACTGTCACATACACTTAAGAGGATCGCTTGCTGCTTTTCTTAAGTGGTTATTTCATTTGCTATAATGTAAAATCCGAGTTGCTCAACATACAGGCTCCAATCTTCGATATTAGCATCATATGGATCGATTCGTCCAAACAGCGGCATGGCTAGAGACTAGTTTCTTTTTAAAATTCGACTTACTCACAGTAACAGGGTGAGGTACACAATCGAAGTTGATTTTACGCTCGTTGCCAAATGTGATGACTCTATGAAGGAGACTGGTTTTGTCAAGAAACAGTTAAAATTTATTACAGAGACATTTTCAGTGCTTGCACACTCGAACAGATCTCTCATCGGATAAAGCCCCGCTCCATGGATTGCCCTTGCTAAGAGCTCACTGGTCAGAGCCCCCACAGTACATCACATGACCCAGGATTGACAGGAGGGAGTGACTATGCCTCCAGTTACCACATTCCCTCAACCATATTCTTACTAAGCTCCTGACAATCCAACTTCTCTTCCTGGTCCGGAGTTAGTTAATATTGTTAATGGTTCTCTCTTCCTAGGTACTGTCCTCCTCCCCTTCAACTATGCCATCGTAACCCCTGTCTTCAAAAAAACCACCCTTGATTCCTCTGTCCCTGAAAACTAGCATCTTATCTCCAAACTCCCTTTCTTTCCAAGGTCCTTAAAATTGTTACAAAAGTAAAATGCTACAGATGCTCAAAATCTGAAACAAAGCAGAAAATATAGGAAACTAAAGAAACAAAAGATATGGCATCGTTCTGTAATTCACACCTCCTCTAAAAAGATCTTTTGTTTCTTTACTTATCCCATTACCACTCCCTTTGGCCCTGCACCATTGCCATTTCATCTTTCCTGTTTACCCCCTATCAAAGACCTTTCCTTTTGTTCTTTTCCCAACCCTCCCGCCTTTTCTCTTGCTTAAAACATATTGCATTCCTAATTTTCCCATTTCTGATTAAAGGTCATCAAGCTGATACACTAACTCTGTTTCTCTCTCCACTGATACTACCTGACATGCTAAGTATTTCCAGCCTCCCAAATCATGCCCATCTATCCCGAAACTGTGTTTGAATTCCTCCAATCAGTTTTCTGCTTCTGCCACAGTACTGAAGCAGCTCCTATCAAAGTCACAGATGATATCTTATGTGACTGGGACTGCAATAAACTATCCCTCCTTGTCCTTCTAGACCTGATCTTTCTTGGCCTCCTCTGATTTTTCAACTACATGCTGCTTCTCAGGACCACCATCTGAAAACACAGCATTAGTTTACACATTTTTAAAAATTCATTCACAGGATGTGGGCTTCAGTGTCTGGGCGAGCATTTATTGCCCATCCCTAGTTGCCCTTGAGAAGGTGGTGGTGAGCTGCTTTCTTGAACCGCTGCAGTCCATGTGGTATGGGTACACCCACAGTGCTGTTAGGAAGGGAGTTGCAGGATTTTGACCCAGCGACATTGAAGGAAAAGCAATATATTTCCAAGTCAGGGTGGTGAGTGACTTGGGGGGGAACTCCCACGTGGCAGTGTTCCCATCTATCTGCTGCCCTTGTATTTCTAGATGTCATAGTCGTGGGTTTGGAAGGTGCTGTCGAAGGAGCCTTGGTGAATTCCTGAAGTGCATCTTGTAGTTGGTACACCCTGCTGCTACTGTGCGTCTGTGGTGGAGGGAGTGAATGTTTGTGGATGTGGTGCCAATCAAGTGGGCTGCTTTGTTCTGGATGGTGTCAAGCTTCTTGAGTGTTGTAGGAGCTGCACTCATCCAGGCAAGTGGGGAGTATTCCATCACACTCCTGACTTGTGTCTGATAGATGGTGGACAGGCTTTGGGGCGTCAGGAGGTGGGTTACTCATCGCACTATTCCTAGCCTCTGACCTGCTCTTGTAGCCACAGTATTTATGTAGCTAGTCCAATACTGTTTCTGGTCAATGGTAACCCCCAGGATGTCGATAGTAGGGGATTCAGTGATGATAATGCCTTTGAACATCAAGGGGCGATAGTTGGATTCACTCTTTTTGGAGATGGTCATTGTCTGACACTTGTGTGGTGTGAATGTTACTTACCACTTGTCCGTGCAAGCTTGGATATTGTCGGTCTTTCTGCATTTGGACAAGGACTGCTTCAGTATCTGAGGAGTCGCGAATGGCACTGAATATTGTGCAATCATCAGCGAACATCCCCACTTCTGACCTTATGATGGAGCAGCTGAAGATGGTTGGGCCAAGGACACTCCCCTGAGGAATTCCTGCAGTGATGTCCTGGAGCTGAGATGACTGACCTCCAACAACCACAGCCATTTTCCTTTGTGCTCGGTATGACTGCAACGACTGGAGAGTTTTCCCCCAATTCCCACTGACACCAGTTTTGCTACGGCTCCTTGATGCCACACTCGGTCAAATGCTGCCTTGATGTCAAGGGCAATGACTCTCACCTCACCTCAGGAGTTCAGCTCTTTTGTCCATGTTTGAACCAAGGCTGTAATGAGGTCCTGGCGGAACCCAAACTGGGCATCAGTAAGTAGGTTATTGCTAAGCAAGTGCCACTTGATAGCACTTTTGATGACCCCCTCCATTACTTTACTGATGATCGAGAGTAGACTGATGGGGCAGTAATTGGCCGGGTTGGATTTGTCCTGCTTTTTGTGTACAGGACATATCTGAGCAATTTTCCACATAGCCGGGCAGATGCCAGTGTTGTAGCTGTACTGGAACAGTTTGGCTAGGGGCACAGCAAGTTCTGGAGCACAAGCCTTCAGTACTATTGTTGGAATATTGTCAGGACCCATAGCCTTTGCAGTTTGCAGTGCCTTCATCCGTTTCTTGATATCGTGGAGTGAATTGAATTGGCTGAAGACTGGCATCTGTGATACTGGGGACCTCCGGAGGAGGCCGAGTTGGATCATCCACTCGGCACTTCTGGCTAAGATTGTTGCAAATGCTTCAGCCTTAACTTTTGCACTGCTGTGCTGGGCTTCTCCGTCAGTGAGGATAGGGATATTTGTGGAGACTCTACTCTAATGAGTTGTTTAATTGTCCACTACCATTCACGACTGGATGTGGCAGGACTGCAGAGCTTAGATCTAGTTGGTTATGGAATCGCTTAGCCCTGTCTATCACTTGCTGCTTATGCTGTTTGGCACACAAGTGGTCCTGTGTTATAGCTTCACCAGGTTTCCCTCACTTTCATTTTTAAGTATGCCTGTTGCTGCTCCTGGCATGCCCTCCTGCACTCTTCGTTGAACCAGGGTTAATCCCCTGGCTTGATGGTAATGGTGGAATGGTAGAATGCCAGGCCATGAGGTTACAGATTGTGGTTGAATACAATTCTGCTGCTGCTGATGGCCCATAGCACCTCTTAGATGCCCAGTCTTGAGTTTTTAGATCTGTTCATAATCTATCCTATTTAGCACAGCGGTGGTGCCACAGAACACAATGGAAGGTATCCCCGATGTGAAGCTGGGACTTCGCCTCCACAATGACTGTGCGGTGGTCACTCCTACCAATACTGTCATGGACAGATGCATCTGCGGCAGGTAGGATGGTGAGGATGATGTCAAGCATGTTTTTCCCTCTTGTTGGTTCCCTCACCACCTGCCGCAGACCCAGTCTAGCAGCTATGTCCTTTAGGATTCAGCCTGCTCGATCAGTAGTGGTGCTACCAAGCCACTTTTGGTGGCGGACATTGAAGTTCCCCACCCAGAGTACATTCTGCGCCCTTACCACCCTCAGTGCTTCCTCCAAGTGCTGTTCAACATGGAGGAGCACTGATTCATCAGCTGAGGGAGGGTGGTACATAGCACACTCTCGGCTTAAGGAATCCCCCCCCAGGAGGATTCCTCACAGGGAGCGCACTGGCAGACGTCACTTAAAATGGTGGCCCCCTGCCCGCTCCTGAACCTCCCCCCCCAATGGGGGGAAAATTCTTCCCTTAATTCCAGATTTTTATTGAATTCAAATTCCACCGTTTGCCATGGTGGGATTCAAACCCTGGTCCCCAGAGCATTACCCTGGGTCTCTAGATCACTCTGGACCATTACGCCATCGCCATATATGTTGCTAAACACATCAGCTCTAACTCAACCCTCTTTCAACCCTTCCACTGTCTCTAAATGGTCAGACTGTTTATCTGATATCCTTACTGGCTAAACAGAAATTTCCTGCAACTAAATATTGGGTCAGCTGAAGCCATTGTCTTCAGCCCCTGACACAAACTCCATTTCTTAACCACCATCTACATCCCTTTCCCTCCCATCTGAGACTGAACCAGACCATTCTCAACCTCGGTGTCTTATTTCACCTAAGATGAACTTCCAGCCAGATATCCACGTCATTTCCAAGATTGCTTATTTCCACTTCCCTAATAACCCCAAAGCAGCTGAAATTCTCACCCATGCCTTCGTTAAGTATTACCACTGAGCATTTCCAGCATTTTCAGTTTAATTCCTTGCAATTGTTGACGCCTCCTAAAACCATGCTCATCTATCCCGGGGCTCCATGTTTGAATTCCTCCATTCAGGTTTTAGCTTCTGCTGAAGTACCGAACCAGCTTTTGTCAAAGTCACAAATGACATCCTATGTGACTGGAACCATAGGAAACTCTTTCTCCACGTCCTTCTCTATCTGCATCCTTTGATATAGTTGACCATGCCTAAACTTGACTATTCAAAAACTCTCCCATCTTCCACCCGCCATAATCTCATTCAAAATTCTGCTAATCTATACCAAGTCCCGTTCATCCATTATTATCCCTGTACTCAAGCGATCTATATTGGCTCCCAGTCCAGCAATGCCTCAGTTTTAAATTTCTCATCCTTGTCGACAAATCCCTCCATGGCCTCGTCTCTCCCTATCTCTGTAATCTCCTCCAATCCAGTTCTACAACTCTCCCAGGTTCCTGCACTCCTCCAGTTCTGGGCATTTGCACATCCCCTATTTTAATCACTCCACCATTGACGGCGTATAACCTGAGGTTGTTGACACATCCTCAGTTACAGTTTTATGGCTACTAACAGCATTCTAGTACCTTGCTGAAATGGCCACTCATCATAACTGAACCTGAGCAGTACATTTTGGCATACTTTTCACTTATCATGACATCATAAGCATGCTCAATTCTGTCCTTCCATTAGCACTTTGCATCAGGAGTCACTGGATAAGTGATCAGGAACTGAAATTCACTTTCAAGTGACTGCGCTGGGTGATAAATAGTGCTTTGAAATGTTTTATATAGCAGTTTCCTCCAAAAATTCATCTGTTCATGGGAGGGGGGAGGGGGGGAGAGGGGGAAGGGGGGGAGGGGGAAGTGGGGGGGGTAAGGAGGGAGAAGGGGAGGGGTGGGGGGGGAAACGGGGGGGGGAGGTGGGGGGAAGCGGGGGAAGGGAGTGAGGGGGGAGGTGGGGGGAAGCGGGGGAAGGGAGTGGGGGGGAGCGGATTTCGACTCATTGGAGAGGCCACACGGTTGCTGAAACCTGTCCCCCAGGTTGGCATGCTGATTTACTGAGACTGGTATGCTCAGATTTTTGAATGCAACAACAGGAAGCAGAAGATTCAGCTGGCCAAAACTTGTTAAATGGCCATTTCAAACCTTGAACAAGCTTGTTAACAGCTCGTTCAAGAAGCAGATTTCAATCTTTCTTCCATGGATTGGGTTCGATGCACTGTTGGAACCACAGCATAAAGCAGGAGGCTGTGATGTGGCAAGAAGTGATCAGCTACATTGGGACAGAGGCAAAATGCAGCAACAAGGAAAGAAGACTGTGAGATGACCTTCACA
Source organism: Cetorhinus maximus (assembly GCF_964194155.1). NCBI lineage: Eukaryota > Metazoa > Chordata > Chondrichthyes > Lamniformes > Cetorhinidae > Cetorhinus > Cetorhinus maximus. Next base: position 42,094,970 of record NC_135892.1, on the reverse strand, counting down.
GTGCTGGCAGCTGAAAGGTGCAGAGTTCTCAGCAGCAGCAAATTGCCAAGGAACCCTGGAGTGAGAGGACCAATATAGACCAAAATAAAAGCAAAAAATTCTTGTAACACATTGGCAAGTCTATCAGTTTATGAAAAAAGAAAGGACAGGCTAATATTTAAAGTGCAGGCCCTTTTTGTGCCACCCTTCCTTATCTCTCCTTTGGCTTAGTGTTTAATTCTCCTTACACCTCTGTTTAGGTGGTCTCTCCACATTAAAGGTGTTACATAAATGGAAGCTTTTGTTACTGTTAGAACTGAACGGTTAATCTGTATTTTCTCTTTGAGGAGGTTTCCAATGTAATACTGAATTCTCGTTTTGCCCTTTATTTCTTGTTATCTAACCAAGTGGTTATGCTCTGTGATAAGACGTATCTTTTATATCCGTAAGCAATTAAAAAGAGCTTTTTTTGAGAGGGATGGGAAAGGTGGTCATTTGGGTTCATGCAGACTGCAGAGTCCAATGTCAAAGACAGAAGGGCACAAGAGAAAAATGGTACCTAACCTCATGGAGCTTGGCCTGACCAGCAAGGAGGAACTGCATCTGTCAGCGCAGAGGCGGACACTTGGGCAGCAGGGGCACAGATGTGAGGAAGGAGGAGCAGGAAGATTTCAGCTTCTGAGCCAGCCATAATCTTCACCAGCACACTCCATCACTCTGCCACTTCCCCTCATTTCTCTTCCTCCCAAGTCTTGGCAGCATAATATGGAAACAACAGGTCAGCCCCAGTGCAACAACTTTCCAGGTGCTTTAATGGCTTAGCAGTAAACTTCTTTTTACATTATAAACACTCAAGTTATAAAATAAAGGGTTAACATCAGAAGCATATGATGCTGATGGAATGATGATGTAACAAGACATGATTGAGTAAAGATCTGGAGGAAGAAAAAGTTCCAACCTTGTGCAGAGTTCCCAATATATATAGTAACTGTAAATAAAGAGTAATGGATTTAACGAACTACAGACTCGAGCAGCTTACTTTGGGAGAATAGATAAGCCGCAAAGAAGCTTGTCTAGACCCCAAACACACGATGAAACACGAGCGACCCACAAAGTGAAATAACCTAAGCAATGGCCTCCACAGACGGCTACTCCTACTAGGTGCTCCCTAGCAACAGGGAATGAGTGGGGACAAGCTGCTTGCTCGTGCCTGTCTGGGCTTGAGATGCCTACGGCAGCCATCATGGCCCTTGTCACCTTGGTGGGGAGTGGGGGGGGCCACCATCAAAAGCTGCTATACTGCCAACACTATGGGGGGAGCCTCTGTCACATGGTATGACTCCACAGATGCCTTACCAGTCAGAGGGGGCATGGGGGTTCTTATGATCCAGTTAGGGACCAGTAACTTTTGTTATAAAGTAGACAAAATTTGAAATCCCAGTCACTTACTAGGAGAATAAAGCCACAAGATTCCATGGTTTTAAACAAACAGAAGATTTTTTTACTACGCAAGAGTCAACAAAGCAAACAGTCAAAACTATCTATCTTTTACTCTAACATCCAGAATTAACAGAGGTAAACATTAATTAACAGGTAAACTGTTTAGACACACCATAAACTGCACATTAAATAGCATACACAACCAAGACAGATCCCATAAATTTCTGTGAAACCCAGCCAGATATCAGTGATCACTGAGAGTCACAATTTTATTTGAAACTCTGTTTTTGAATTTTCAAAAGGCATTTGATACAGTGCCACACAACAGACTTGTGAGCAAAACTCTATCTTATGGAATAAAAGGGAAAGGAGGTGCTTGGATAAGAAATTGGCTGAGTGACAGGAAACAGAGAGTAGTGATAAAAGGTTGTTTTTCAGATTGGAGCAATGTTTGTAGTAGAGTTGTCCGGGGTCAGTGTTGGGACCTTTGCTCTTCCTGATATATATTAATGACCTAGATTGTGGTGTTCAGGACATGATTTCAAAATTTGCAGATGAAACGAAGATTGGAAATGTTGTCAACTGTGATGAGGATAGTCTTGAACTTCAAAAGAACATAGCCATATTGCTGGATTGGGCAGGCAAGTAGCAAATGAAGCTCAATGCAGAGAATTATGAGGTGATTCATTTTGGCAGGAAGAACATGGTGAGACAGTATAAAATAAAGGGAGAGACTCTAAAGGAGGTGCAGGAACAGAGGGACCTCGATTTATATGTACATTGGTCATTGAAGACGGCAAGGCATGTTGATAGAGCAGTTATATAAAGCATATTATATGTTAGACTTTACTAATAGGGGCACTGAGTACAAGAGTAAGGAGGTCATATTGAACTTGTATAAGACACTAGCTAGGCCTCATCTGGAGTGCTGCGTCCCCAGTTCTGGGTGCGATACTTGAGGAAGGATGTGAAGGCATCGGAGAAAGTACAGAGGAGATTCACAAGAATGATTCCAGGGATGACGAACTGTAACTATGAGGATTGATTGGAGAGGCTGGGACTGTTTTCCTTGGAGAAAAGAAGGCTGAGAGGAGACTTGATAGAGGTATTCAAGATCCTGAGGGGTATGGACAGGGTAAATAGTGAGAAACTGTTCCCTCTCAAGACAGCATCAAGAACTAGAGGGCACAGATTCAAAATAATTGGCAAAAGGAGTTAAAGTGACGTGAGGAAAAAAAATTTCACCCACAAGGTGGTTGGAGTCTAGAACAAACTTCCTGAAAGGGTGGTGGAGGCAGGTTTGATCAAGGTATTCAAAAGGGAATTGGATTGCTACCTGAAAAGAAAGAATGTGCAAGGTTACGGGGATAAGGCAGGGGAGCGGGACTAGGTAGAATGCTCTTTCAGAGAGCCAGTGCCGACTCAATGGGCTGAATGGTCTCCTCTGCACTGTAAAGATTCTGCGATTCTTCTTCATGAGAGATTTCAGCTCCTCTCCTTCAAAGATATAGACTCTGAATTACCTTATCAGCAGCAACAACTCTAATTGGAAACCTTCTTGCTTCCTCTGCCTGCACTGAGTTGTCAGGCAACCGGGCTCCAGCTTAGGCTGCCCCAATGACTGCTTGCTTCCCAGCCTCTCAATCATTTTGTCCAAGACTGCATTCCACTAGGTTTGGCCAGGCTGAACCTCAGCATCTAACCACCTGCATGATCTCAGCTATCTAGCTGTACCAAGCAGACAACCACGCTCACCACCAGCTTCTCTTTGCCCCAACTGCCAGCTTCACTGAGCTGACAACTGCTCCTGGGCTTCTCTGAGCCCCAGCTCCCCACAGACTTCTCTGAACTCCAGGTGCACGGAGCTAATGATAGCACTTCAGCAGCTGCCTCTTCAGCTCCAGACTAACCTTGTCACATGGCCCCTTTATTGCACTCTAAAACCCCAGTTCTGTGGTCAGGTCTTCATGCCCTCTCCAATTAGGCTGTTATTGGGAATCCATCGACTGAGCAAGTGCGGCCTGTCCCCCTACCGCTCTCCGTGCTTGTGCTGGAACTCCTGGGAACACCACCAGTTGTAGTACTTGACCTCCACCCAGAAAATCCACAGAAGAGTCCAACAATATAAATTTCCTTACATGTAATAATCATATAATTGGCCTCCTCAACACCATCTGTCACCATCTCAGCCCTTTCATGGCGCCTTTGACCCCTGGAGGAGACCAGCAGTTAGGGTGCAGCTGGCATCTACTCCATGCCTCTCTGTGCCAATAGCGCCACTGACTGGTCAATGCTGCTAAGTCTGGCATACATCCTCTGCATGTCAGCGCACTGTTCTGTTGTCCACTCTGAGAGATGTTGCATATGGCTCTCCATGAGGTTCATCACACCCTCAAGGAGGGGGGGAGCTCATGTGCCTAAAGCACTGAGTCATTGTGGAACACATGAGATGAGTGGGCTCCTCTGTTCTCATCCCATGACTCCTCAGTGCATCAGGTAATTCTGACATGTGGGCACACATTGCACGGTGGTTCTGCAGGTAGAGCAGCCTGTTTTGCGACTCACGGAACACTGTCTCTCCACCCTGCCGAGTAAGATTGTACCTGTCCTCCATCCTCTGAGGGAGACTGGCCACAGCTGACTCTGCTTCCCCCAAACCCTCCAGCTCTGAAGTGGAATGTGCTTCAGCTTGTACCATGGTAAATTCTGTCTGCTAATGAACTTGGACCCACCGAGGTGTGAGTGTCTGCAGTGGTGGAGGGTACGCTGGTAAGATGTGATGGTGCAGCCTCCAAAGTCTCCGAAATCTGTATGTAGACTGCTGCTCCTCTGCAGCTGACCTATGGGAGACATCAGAAAAGATAGTGAAGAGAGATCAGTACATGCAACAGATGCTTCTGCTGCCTAAAACAATGTGGTGACAGCTTCTGCAATGATAGCTGGTTGCATGGGGAGCATTGGCAAGGATTCACATCAAGCACCTGCTCCTTGAATCGTGTAAAAATGGCAGGATGTGCCTGCTCACCTTCCAGGTGTGCTCTTTCGGCCACTTGAGAGTTGTTATCCCTTTTGGCTGTTGCCACAGGGCCTCCCTCCCACTCCAGTTGCAGCCTCTCATTCGCTGACAACATTACAGTCGGCACCCCAGCCTCCTGACCAGTAGCACTGGAATCTGACCTATGCTTATGGGTCAGTGAGGCACCACAGCACAGCTGTGTCATAGCGTGGGTAGCCATATATGTGCCTTGGGATATCCCTCTCCTTGGCACTCTGGCAACTGCTAACTGGGAGGCATACCATCTGGATCTCCCTCAGCACTCACCATGCCAGATCCAATAAGGTCTTTGAAGCATTTCTGGCACTGCACCCAAGTCCTCCTCACTATTTGTCCGCTGCTGACCTCATGTGCCATCTCCAGCCATGCCCTCTTGGGAGCCCATTGGCAGGGAAGAGAATGTTTCTACATGTTCTCACCACTTCCAGCAGGGCCTGCAACAAATCATCTGAGAAACAATGGGCTACCCAGGCACAGCGGCCCCCACTACCCACAGCCCTCTGATCTGCTTGTGCCTCCATTTTATGGATAAATGGTAGCCTCAGCAATGGCTGCTGTCTGTCCTTTAAATCAGGCTTGCTTCTGTCTTGGTCCAGCCTCCCTGCCTCATCCGCCACAGCTAATTGAGTGGAAAAAGTGACTCATGATCAATTAAGTGATTTACATTTCGAAATTGCAGCACACGTGCATTTTCATGTCAGTGAGGGGTCAGGACATAAAAGTCATCGCGGTGCCAGGGTCCAGACCCCAGAATTGAAATTCTGCCCTGGGTGTCTGCCTTGTCTTGTTGGGATTCAATGCAAAGGTTTTGTTTGAAGCCTCTACATTTTATTAAATAATGATCTTAGTGTCACCTACTTAATTAATACATGCACACATATGTTTTCAATAGGTAATATAAAAATAGCTGACAAAATGGTAAGCAATAGATAACACAGGAGCAAATGACATCAAAGAATTAGAAAGGTCTTGAAACATCAGTGTTATTTCAATGCATGAGTCATATGGCAACTCAGAGACTACCTTTTCAAGCTTTAGCTGCATCAAAATCTTGTATAGTATCTGACTAGTTGAGCTTCCAACAAATTTCAAGTTCAATTGAGATATCTTCCAGGCCTCTTAGACTATCTTGCAACATTGGCAACTGTAAATATTTCCTTATCAGTTTCAGTCAGGAAAAGTTTCGTATCAATGGTCACAATTGTCGTAGCCAAAAAGGTCAAAGCCGAAAAATTGATAAAATCGAGACTGAATTACCGCAATCCTTAAACTTGTCACTGGATCCACTCCTGGCCTTACCTGCACAGAACTTGAGTTTCTTGCATGGAATCATAGAACAGAAGTATAAAAAAATTACAGTAGAGGAGACTATTTGGTCTGTTGAGTGTGTGGGCTCTCTCAAAGCACTATCCAGCTAGCTTCACTCCCACCCTTTCCACGTAGCCCTGGAAAATTTTTCTCCTTCAGGTCCATATCTAATTCCCTTTTGAAAACCATGATTGACTCTGCCTTCATCACACTTTCAGATAATCCACTCCAGATCATAACTACTCACTGCATAAAAAAGCTTTTCCTTAAGTCACTATTGGTTCTTTTGCCAATCACCCTAAATCTTTGTCCTTTGCTTCTCCTTGCTTTTGTACACTCTGCCTCTATTTATAAAGCCCTGGATGCTGTATACTTTTTAAAAATTGCTTTCTCAACCTTCAACAATTTGTATATATACACCCCCAGATTTCTCTGTTCCTGCACCCTGTTTCGAATTGTAACCGTTAGTATATTGTGTCTATTTCTCCCTACCAAAATGTATCACTTTGCACTTCTTTACATTAAATTTCATCTACCACGTGTCCACCCATTCCACCAGCCTGTCTAATGTCCTCTTGAAGTCACCATCCTTCTCATTGTTTACTACACATCTAAGTTTTGAATCATGTGAAAATTTTGAAATTGTGCCCTGTACATCCATGGCCAGATCATTAACATATATCATGGAAAGCAGTGGTTCCTGTACTGACCCTTGGGGAAGCCCACTATATACCTTCCACTGGTCTGAAACACAACCATTCATCACTGCTTTGTTTCCTGCCTTTTAGCCAATTTCATATCCTTGCTGCCACTTCTTTTTTTTATTCCATGGCATTCAACTTTGCTGGCAAGCCTATTATGTGACACTTTATCAAATTACTTTTGGGAGACCACATATGGGTCTCAAAGGCTCTGTCAAGTAGTACCTTCCCATTGGTACTGGTTCTTGCATTGCAGGGAGCTGGACTGGCTGTGGTTCTGCTCACGGCTTGACTTTTCACCAGGACATCCCAGCTAAAACCTGCTCACTGCGAGCCTGCTATGCTGATCTGAGCGGATCCAGAGGGGCAAACCTCAATTAAAACATATGTTTCAATTCCTCAATGGCGGCGGAACAGATAGGCAAATGAGACACGTGTACATCAACGGCTGTGAAGGCAGATGAAGGCTGTAGTGGGATTGACATTCCTTTGGGTAAAGATTGCCAACCCATCAAGATTGTGCGGTTGTTGACTGCGCACCAACTTCCTCATGTTAAAAGATAACATGTATGCCAGGGACACCATAAAGCCCTACAGTGATGGATGAGTTGTGTTGGAGATATGGCAGTGAACCTGGAGGTCCCTAGTCAGAAATCTGCATGTAGGCATTGGATGCCTAGTGGTCGCTAAGCTCTTAGATTTGAGACAGATCCCAGCAGCCGCATCCATGAGTAAGCAATACTTTAGGGCCCCCTCTGCTTACCTCGCATGAGAAAGGGCTAGAAAAAAGTGCCTCAAAGATGGGCTGTCCCAAACTGTCCTGACAAGGAAACTGTACCTGGTGGGACCACCACCTTTGCAATTAAGTACAAGGAGAAATACATGCATGTATTTCTGTACCTGGAATGTGCGCACCTATATAGACCACTTAAGGGCCTCATTTAGCAGCAGGGTGGGAAAACTGTCCTCAGGCCTTCCTGCCTCGAACATAATCGTGGTGGAGGCAGTAAGGCGGGGGGTCCCCACTGTAAGATTTTGGGGTTCTTTGTGCCCTTTTATGACAGGAACAGACTTGGCAGCAAAGATTTGTTGTGAACTGATTTTATTGAGACAAAGTCAGGATGATTTTATTAAGTTCTCAGACAAACTATGTCAACAAACTTGGGCAGTGATTTACAGATTAACCCAGAATATAGTCCCATGTCAAGATCTAGATAGCAGAGCGTACAAAATGGTTTCTCTCACAGCTTTGGTCTTTTAGTCTTCAAGCCTCTGCCCCTCTGCCTCTCTCTCTCCCTTGTCTCTTGTCTTACTTTGTTTTCGCCTCTCTCTGCCACGAAGAAGGCAAACTCAGGACGACCTTTATTCTGGTTGTTATCCATTTAACCCCTCCCTCACCCCAATCATCTTCAGTCCACGTTTAAGGACACTTCTTTGACCAATCAGGATTAGCTTATGTGGCTGTTGCTACCTTGATGTAATTACGTAAGCAATGTCCTTTGTATTGCAACACTTTTACATGCCATTCCTCCTTACCTGGTAGAGAGAGAGACATACAGTTTTTCACAGACAGCCTTCAGGTTTTGTACATTTTTGCTGTGAAAAAGCTCTTCATAATTTGACATAAACTCCCAGAATCCCTCTACCTTGGCATCTTTTCTAAACTATGCCTTACTTCTAAATTTTTTCCACTTTACTATTCAACAAAGAAGTGTAGCTAATAAAGTTGTGTTAATAAACTACAGAGTTAGATTTAAACAATTAGTATTCTTTTTAGGATCCTAATAATCTTACATGACTGCCACTCTCTCCTCAGATTAAATGCCCTCTGCCACCAAATGCACCACAGGGGAGAGCACAAGATTATGCCTGATAGAAGCATATCCCTTCTGTCCACTGTGGTGAAAATTCCCACATGAATCCTCCTGAACTGTCTACTGCCAATCAGTGAAGACATGCTTCCAGAGAATAAAAACAAAAAGCTAAAAGCTACTGCGGATGCTGGAAATCCAAAACAAAAACAGAATTACCTGGAAAAACTCCGAAGGGCCATGAAGGCTCGAAACGTTAACTGATTTCTTCTCCGCCGATGCTGCCAGACCTGCTGAGTTTTTCCAAGTAATTCTGTTTTTGTTTTGTTCTTCCAGAGAATAATGTGATTTCCAGCCATATAGGAGAACTGCAAACTATGGCCCTTAACTTCTTGGAGCGGCAATCAGACAGCAATTGCCGTTCCCCTCCTACTTCTAAGTTTTTTCCACTTTACTATTCAACAAAGAAGTGCAGCTAATAAAGTTGTGTTAATAAACTTACTTACCTGGAAATGAAGCCGCTCCTTTCTCGCCTGACCTTCTGACTCAGATTAGGCGAGAATAGTATAGTCTAGTGGGTTCCTGAGGCCATGTGTCGAGGGCAGCAGAGTCAGAGGTAAGGAAGCCACGCCCCCTTTTTTACATCGTTAACTGCTGAAAAGCAGGTAGGTTCAAAGATCCAGGCACTTTGAAAAGCCAGGGAGAAGGTAAGTTTGTAAGGTAAGTAGGTAGGATTGGGGAGGGTTGAAGGTGGGCGTCGGGTGGTTGGGGAGGGCTGATCAGTGGGAGTCAGGTGGTCAGTTCAGGTGGTCAGTTGGGGGGCTCAGGTGGTCAGGGCCATGGTCAGTTCTGGGGGGAGTTCTGAGGTGTAGTTGGGCAGGGGGGCCCCGTGGGGATCATGGGGGTAGTCAGGGGGTGTCCCATGGGGGTTCAGGAGGGGTAGTCAGGTAGTCGGAGGGGATAGGGGGTTGACGGAGGGGTCCTGTGTGGGGGTATGGGTTTGCGTGGGGGCTTGGGGGGAGCCCCATGGGGGGTTGGGGAGTTCAGTACTATTGTTACCCAGAAGTTAGAAGAGGTTTTAGTTTTTCTAATCTTTTCTGGGTAACTATTGCTGTAAGACAGTCGGAACCATCCAAAGCTTGCGATTTATATTGTACTTTCGGATTGTTCCCAGTCCATGGAAGTTGGCCAATGGAAGTTTGAACTTCCTGAAAATTTGCCGTGCAACCCTTACCTGGGAACTTCCGGGGGAGTTGGGGAGGAGGGTGGTTCCCCAGCACATCTTTGGGGTACCCCCCAGTTACGACGCCCTGGAGCTTGGAAATTACAGACCATGATATTTGTCATTCGACAAATCCAAGCAAAGTGTCTGGAACAATGTAAAGACCTCTACATGGCCTTTATTGATCTGTCAAAGTTCTTCGACTCCATCAACCACGAAGCCCTTTGGAAAGTCCTCCAAGACTTAGATGTCCAGTAAAATTTGTTACTATCCTGCGACTCCTGCATGACAGGAGTCAAAGTTGTGTGATTGCACAAACTGTCTATTACCTACCTCAGCCTGGGCATGGAACTCATTCGTGACCAACTTCCATAAGGGAAGCCTTGCAACCTCAACAGTTTGAGACTCAAGGCTAAGGTGATCCTCTAGCATATCCATGGCTTAAAACATGCTGATGAGTGCACATTTGTGGCCCACAATGCAAGTGACATTCAGACCACCCTCAACCTCTTCAACTTTGCATACAAAAGGATTGGTCTCTTACTTAACATCAGCAAAACCAAAACCCTCAACCAGGCCTTGCCAGACAAGTAGCTACACCTGCAACTATTGTTATTGCTGATAAGACTTTAGAAGTAGGACACTTCCCATATCTTGACAGCTACCTTTCTCAAAAGGTCATCATCGAAGGGGAGATCCACCACAGGATCAGCTGTGTCAGACTTCCAAAAATTGTGCAACCAGGTATTCGACAACAGGGATCTTCATAAGAGAACAAAGGCTTTAGTCTACATTGATGTTGTTGTCACCACCTTTCCATATGACAGTGAGACTTGGGTCATCTACCAAAGGCACCTCGGGGCATTGGAGAATTTCCACCAGTGGTGTCTCCACAGCATACTTGAAGTCAAGTGGGAAGACAGGCAAACAAACTCCAGCATCCTCACCGAAAGCAATTACTCCAGCATCACAACTATGACCATGTGAAATCAGCTCCATTGGTCTAGACTCTGCATCCGCATGCCATAGAATCAGCTTCTGAAACAGATCCTCTTTTCACAACTTAAGGATGGCACCCAATCGCAAGGAGGACAGAGAAAATGTTTTCAGGACAAATTGACATTGGTGTATGGGAGGAACGTGCCATACTGTACCATATGGCAGCGCCTCATCCAATAAACCACAACATTTGGAAACTGACTGGATAAACTTGACTGCAGAGGAGCATTGAAAGCATAAGGAGAGAGAGCAGAACCCTGGTTTGAGAATACCACACTCCCCACCCCCTTCCTCAAGGCAACTCCTGTCCTCTCTGCCTAAAAACCTGTGGCTTCATGATTTGTGTATCTTTAGGTGACTCAGCAGCAGGCCAATCCTGGCAGATGTCATCCTCGTTTTGAAATACTGATGATGACAAGACTACATCAATCGCATTGCTCTCAACAACCCTCTGTTACCTCCTCAAAATACTCAGTAGGGTTTGTTAAAATAAAATTTGCCTTTAAAAAATCTGTTTTCTTTAATTAATCCACACCTGTCTATGTAACTGTTAACATTGTCCAGATTATCGTTTCTAAAAGCTTTCCCATTACCAAAGTGAAACTGACTGGCCTGTAGTTGCTGGGTTTATCCTACACCTTTTTTTGAAAAAAGGTGTAACATTTGCAATTCTCCAATCCTCCAGCACCTTACAGTATGTAAGGACAATTGGAAGATTATGGTCAGTACCTTGGCAATTTCCACCGTTTCTGGATGCAACCTACCTGGATCTGTCGACTTATCTTCCATGTACAGCCAATCTTTCCAGTACCACATCTTTACCATTTTTTAGCCCATCCAGTGACTCAACTACCTCCTCCTTTAATGTGACTTTGACAGCATCTTCTTCCTTGGGAAAGACAGATGCAAATTATTCTTTTAGTACCTCAGCCATGCCCGTTGCCTCCATGTGTAGATCTCCTTTTAGGTCGCTAATCAGTCTCACTTTTTCTCTTACCACCTGTCTACTAATTATATGCCTATAGAAGACTTTTGGATTCCCTCTGAAAGACTTGCATTTATATAGCATCTTTCATGATCACCAGGCATCTCAAATTGTTTTACAGCCAATTAAGTACTTTTTGAAGTGTAGTCATTATTGTAATGTAGGAAACGATGCAGCCAATTAGTGCACAGCAAGCTCCTACAAACAGCAATATGATGATGAACAAGTAACTTGTTTTTGTGATGTTGATTGAGGGATAAATATTGTCCAGGACACCATGGGTAACACCCTGCTCATCTTTGAAATAATGCCATAGGATCTTTTACATCCACATAAGAGGGCAGATGGGGCCTCAGTTTAACATCCATCTGAAAGAATGGCACTTCTGACAGTGCAGCACTTCCTCAGTACTGTACTGAAACTTTGATTTTTGTGCCCAAGTCTTGGAGTGATGAAATACAGTTCTGGTGGAAGGTCAATGACCTGAAACATTAACTGTTGTCTCTCCACAGATACTGCGTGACCTGCAAAGTATTGCCAGCATTTTCCATTTTTATTTCAGATTTCTATGTAATGTTTTAAAATCTGTAATCCACTCCCTTTTTCTATTACATCCTACTCTCTATCACTTGTGTCATCCAGGGAGCTCTGGTTTTGGTTGCACAACATTTCCCCCTCATGAGAATGTATCTAAATTGGTAGACAAATCATCTCCTCTTTGAAGATTGCCCATTTTTTGATTCCAATTTACCTGGTGAAGTCCATTCACAATCTCCTGAAATTTGTCCTCCTCCAATTAAATATTTTTACTCTAGATTGCTCCTTGTCCTTTTTCATAGGTAATGTAAGCCTTATCATACTAGGTTCACTGTTTCCTAAACGCTCCCCTCCTGACACTTCCTCCACTTAACCCAACTCATTGCTCAGAACCAGATCCAGTAAAGCCTGCTTGCTCGTTGGGATGGAAAGGTACCGATCAAGAAAGTTCGTCTGAACACAGAAGTTCTTTAGAAATTCTTCTTCCTCTCTGCCCTTTATACTATTATTTCAGTCTATATTAAGATCATTGAAGGCCCCATTATCACTACTGTCATGAACATATAGCTGTGATGTTATAGATTTTGTAAAAAAGCCAATCTTTCAAATGGACACAAGGAGCCTAAAAATAGCTGCCAAAATTCACCTGACCTTTTACAACTGCAGTATTTGTCAAACTTCTAGGAGATTCCATGTGGATTACAAGTAGACATATCGAGACTTGTGAAGACATTTGAAATTAAATGTGCATTTCCACAAGGGTAAACAGAAACTCATTGACAAAGGCTTCCCTGGAGGTGTGAATAGCTCTTTCCGATCTCACCAAACCTGGAAGAACGGGAGCCATTCAAGTTAATGGCTGAGACATTTAAAAGGCTAATTCCTCGGCTAAAAGACGACGGAAGGTCTATCCCTCCAACCCTGGCTGACCCAATACCTAATACAGGAGCCCAATTCAACAGTTTGGGATAGCAGCCATTTTGAGTTTTGAACTGTATAAAGTCTGGCTGAGAACAGCCATTTAATGCAGAGAACCCGGGAGATCTCTGGAAGACAATTCCAGCCAACAGTTTTCATCTTAACTAACAGTGAACAGCATGTGAGAACTGGATTTTCCTCTGCCACTGGGAGTTACAGAGGAAGTTGTCCAGAAATATCATTGTTCTGCTGAAAAAGGAAACCAGGCAATCTTCAAGTGTTGTGTCGGCAGAACCAGGAAAGAAAAGGGACCTTCACTCGCTCTCAAAGCTGCTCTACCTACAAAGGAAAATTCTGACTCTTTGACTCCGCAAGCCATTGCAGCTGCACAACCAGATCTCAAGTTCAACCCTTTTCCTTCAGAAAGAAAGCATTCAAGCAATGGACCCGCAATGATATTTCACAGAGACCAATTCAAAACCTCATCTTTAAGTATCTCCTTTTTTATCTGCATTTTAATCTTTGTATCTATATTTTAGTTAATAACATTATCACTTTTACTTAAGAAACTTTCAGCAGTGGTTTTGTAATAAACTAACCTTTATCTTGTTTAAGACTAAAGCTTGTTTGCTGGGTTATTTTTAAATTGAACCATTCACAAATTAAAAGGGGCCTACATACACAGACAAATTCTTAGCTCATGGACCACTTTGAGGAAACGCCTTTTATGTGGCCATGACATCACTCTACAGTACCTGTTGTTCTCTATAACTTCCCTGTAATTTTTCTCATCTATATCTTTTCCACTTGTTGGTGGCCTATAGAATAGAACCAGTAGTATAATGGCACTAAGATAAAAACAAAATACTGCGGAGAGGGATACAGATGACGTTTCAAGTCTGTATGACCCTTCATCAGAACTAAGACATATAGAAATGAGTTTGGGCTTGAAACGTCAACTGTATCCCTCTCCGCAGATGCTGTCAGACCTCTTGAGTTTTTACAGGTATTTTTGTTCTTGTATAATGGCACCTTTTCTGTTTCTTAACTAAGACCAAATGGATTCTGTCAGTGATCCCTCCAGAACATCTGCTTTCTCCAGCGCAACAATAATCTCTTCAATTAATATTGCCACCCCTCTTCCTTTCCTTCTTTCTCTATCTTCCCTGTATCCTTGTATCCAGGAATATTTAGCATCGAATTGTGCCCTTTTTGGAGTCAGGTCTCCATTTTCATATTGTCATCATATTCCCATATAGATATTTGCACCTGCAGCTCACCAAAGTTATTTACTATGCTCCGCTTCACACACATGCACTGTAAACCTATCTTAGACCTTACGGTTTCTTTCTTAATCTTATCCCTGAAAATACTGGACTATTCATTCCTCTAGCACTATCTGTCTCTCTGAATCCTTTGGTTGCCGTGTTTCTCATTTCTCAATCCCCAATCCTACACCTTGGTGCCCATCCCCATGCCAACGTATTTTAAATGATCCCCTACAGACCTAATGAACCTCCCTGCAAAAACACTGCTCCCAGCTCTGTTGAGGTGTAACTCATCTCGGCTGCATAGGTCCCACCTCCCCCTGGAATCTAAAACCCTTCCTCCTGTTGCATTTCTCTAGCCACACATACATTTGCTATATCTGAATTAGCGTGTGGTACCAGCAACAGCCCTGAGATTATTAGTACCTTTGAGATCCTGTTTATTAATTTCTTCCTAGCTCCATAAAATCTGCCTCCAGACCTCATCTCTCTTTCTATCCATGTTGTTGGCAAAGATATGGACCATGATACCTGGTATTTCACCTTCCCATCTCCAGAATGTTCTACAGCTACTCAGTGACATCCTGGACCCTGACATCAGGAAGTAACATCCAATCTTAGAATCACATCTGTGGCCGTAGAAACACCTGTCTGTTCCCCTAACTATTGAATCCCTCGCACTATTGCATTCCCTATCTTCCTCTGCTGGACCCCCACCACACCCCTTCCAGGTACAGCTGAGTCATAGAAATAATGCTATGGCCTTGACTCTGGCTGTATGCCTACACTTCCAGAGAAATCATTGCCCTCACCAATATTCAGAACTCAATATCAGATAGTGAGCAAGATACACCCAAGGGTCACCTGTACTACCTGGCTGGTTGTCCTTGTCTGTCTGGTGGTGAACAATTCCCTTTCTGCCTGCACACTCGAATGCTACAGCAAGACCAGCTCCTGAAATGCGCCATCTGTGTAGCTCTCATCTTTGTGGATGCATTGCTGCAACGTCAGCTGACTTCAAATAAAACACGTCTATTCAAGAAAGACAAGAAACAGAAAGCAGGAAACTGCAGGCAAGTTAGCCTAACATCTGTTATTGGGAATATGCTGGAATCCATTACGAAGGAAGTAGTAGCTGAAAATCATAATTTAATCAGATAGAGTCAACATGGTTTAATGAAAAGGAAATTGTGTTTGACATATTTATTAGAATTCTTTGAGGATGTATGAAGCAGGGCAGGTAAAGGGGAAGCAGTAGATGTGTATTTAGATTTCCAGCAGGCATTTGATAAGGTGTCACGTAAAAAGATTGCTACAGAAGATAAGAGCACATGGTGATGAAGGTAATATATGGGCATGGATGGAGGATTGGTTAACTAACAGGAAACAGAGTGCAGAACTTTTCGTGAGCGTCCCAACGTCATCACACACTCATGCGATATTTCAGTCGGTGGGTGCGCACTAAACTTGGAAGCGCACCTGCCGCCAATGAAAAGGGCAATTAAGTCAATTAATGGCGCAAGTTAATAGATTTTTTGCTGCCCGTCCAACATTACGGTTGGAGGGCAGGCAAATCAGCCAGGTGGCCTTTGCATTTTTCAGGAAACCTCATCCATGGGCGGGATGAGGTTGCTGTGATAAATTAAAATTAAAATAAATTTCTGTGGACAGCATTTTCATGACTTACATTTTCAGGTGACTGATTATGAAGCTTGGACACTTTTTTTCCGGTTTCTGTGACCTTTATTTTAGGTTTTTCAGGTCTTCAGCTCCCTGAGGCAGCTCTCTGACTACAGGGAGCTTTCTGTGAGCACTCACCCACGCCTGCGCTGACTTCAGCGCTCGCCCTGCACCTGCCCCCCCACCCCGGCAGTGCTGAGCCTTTCAGCGCATGCTTCTTGCTGGCTGGCCCGCCCACCGACCTAAAAATCCTGCCCAGAGAGTCGAGATAAATGGGTCATTTTCAGGTGGGCAGATTTAACTAGTGGAGTTCCAGAAGGATCAGTGCTGGGGCCTCAACTATTTACAACCTGAATTAATGACTTAGATGAAGGGACAGACGGTATTGTAGCCAAATTTTCTGAAGATACAAAGATAGGTAAGTGAGTTATGAGGAGGACATAAAGTGTCTGCAAAGGGATAATAGATAGGTTAAGTGAAAGGGCAAAAAATTGGCAGTTGGAGTATAATGTGGGAAAATGTGAGGTTGTCCACTATGGTGGGAAGAATAGAAAAGCAGAATATTATTTAAATTGGGAGAGACTGCAGAATTTTTTTTTATTCATTCAGAGAATGTGGGCGTCACTGGCTGGGCCAGCATTTATTGCCCATCCCTAATTTCTCTTGTGAGGGTGGTGATGAGCTGCTTTCTTGAACTGCTGCAGTCCATGTGGTGTAGGTACGCCTGCAGTGCTAATAGGGAGGGAGTTCCAGGATTTGGACCCAGCGACAGTGAAGGAATGGTGATATAGTTCCAAGTCAGGATGATAGGGAACTTCAAGGTGGTGGCGTTCCCATCTTTCTGCTGCCCTTGTCCTTCTAGATGGTAGTGGTCATGGGTTTGGAAGGTGCTGTCTAAGGACCCTTGTAGCTGGTACATACTGCTGCTACTGTGCGTTGGTGGTGGAGGGAGTAAATGTTTGTGGATGTGGGGCCAATCAAGCGGGCTGCTTTGTTCTGGATGGTGTCAAGCTTCTTGAGTGTTGTGAGAGCTGCACTCATTCAGGCACGTGGGAAGTATTGCATCACACTCCTGACTTGTGCCTTGCAGATGGCGGACAGGCTTTGCGGAGTCAGGTGAGTTACTCGTCGCAGGATCATGTCAACCTGGTGAAGCTACAACACAGGACTATTTGCGTGACAAAGAGCATAAGCAGCAAGTGATAGACAGAGCTAAGCGATCCCACAACCAACGGATCGGATCTAAGCTCTGCAGTCCTGCCACATCCAGTCATGAATGGTGGTGGACTATTAAACAACTCACTGGAGGAGGAGGCTCCACAAATATCCCCACCCTCATTAATGGAGGAGCCCAGCACAACAGTTCAAAAGATAAGGCTGAAGCATTTACAACAATCTTCAGCCAGAAGTGCCAAGTGGATGATCTATCATGACCTCCTCTGGAGGTCCCCAACATCACAGATGCCAGTCTTTTCAGCCAATTCGATTCGTTCCACGTGATATCAAGAAACGGCTGAAGGCACTGGATACTGCAAAGACTATGGGCCCTGACAATATTCCGGCAATAGTACTGAAGACTTGTGCTCCAGAACTTGCCGTGCCCCTAGCCAGGCTGTTCCAGTACAGCTACAACACTGGCATCTACCCAGGAATGTGGAAAATTGCCCAGGTGTGTCCTGTACACAAAAAGCAGGACAAATCCAACCCGGCCAGTTACCGCCCCATCAGTCTACTTTCGATCATCAGTAAAATAATGGAAGAGGTCACCAGTAGTGCTATCAAATGATACTTGCTTAGCAATAACCTGCTCGCTGACGCTCAGTTTGGGTTCCCCCAGGGCCACTCAGCTCCTGATCTCATTACAGCCATGGTTCAAACATGGACAAAATAGCTAAACTCCTGAGGTGAGGTGAGAGTGACTGTCCTTGACGTCAAGGCCACATTTGACTGAATGTGGCATCAAGGAGCCCTAGCAAAACTAAAGTTAATGGGAATCAGGGGGAAAACTCTCCGCTCATTGGAGTCATACCTAGCACAAAGGAAAATGGTTGTGGTTGTTGGAGGTCAGTCATTTCAG
This sequence comes from Cetorhinus maximus, assembly GCF_964194155.1. Lineage (NCBI taxonomy): Eukaryota > Metazoa > Chordata > Chondrichthyes > Lamniformes > Cetorhinidae > Cetorhinus > Cetorhinus maximus. The sequence continues at coordinate 42,076,990 of NC_135892.1, read as the reverse complement.
CTCCAGGACATCACTGCAGGAATTCCTCAGGGTAGTGTCCTCGGCCCAACCATCTTTGGCTGCTTCATCAATGACCTTCCTTCCATCATAAGGTCAGAAGTGGGGATGTTCGCTGATGATTGCACAATGTTCAGCACCATTTGCGACTCCTCAGATACTGAAGCAGTCCATGTCCAAATGCAGCAAGACCTGGACAATATCCAGGCTTGGGCTGACAGGTGGCAAGTAACATTCGTGCTACACAAATGTCAGGCAATGACCATCTCCAACAGGAAAGAATCCAACCATCGACCCTTGACGTTCAATGGCATTACCATCCCTGAATTCCCCACTATCAACATCGTGGGGGGTTACCATTGACCAGAAACTGAACTGGACCAGCCGTATAAATCAGAATCACAGAATCACACTGTGCAGAAGAGGCCCTTCGGCCCATCAAGTCTGCACCGACACGTAAGAAACACCCGACCTACCTACCTAATCCCATTTACCAGCACTTGGCCCATAGCCTTGAATGTTATGACATGCCGAGTACTCATCCAGGTACTTTTTAAAGGATGTGAGGCACCCGCCTCCACCACCCTCCCAGGCAGTGCATTCCAGACTGTCACCACCCTCTGGGTAAAAAAGTTTTTCCTCACATCCCCCCTGAACCTCCTGCACCTCACCTTGAACTTATACGGCACTAGCTTCTGTAAACCAGGTACATTAAAGGTCCAGTGAATTTTAAAGGTCCTGACAGGCCAGGGAGAGAAGGAGAAAAGGTACGTGTATAAGGTAAAGGGATAGGATTGGGGAGTCATCTTAGGCCCGGTTGGGTTTTGGGGGCGGGGCAGGTGGGGGCGTTGTCTGGTTGGGCCCCAGGGAGTGGGGGGGTTTGTTCGTTTTGGGCCTCAGGAGGGGATTGTCAGGTTGGACCCTGGGGGGGTTGTTGGGTCAGGTTCCGGGGGGGGGGTGGTCAGGCCTCAGTATGGGGGGGTCGGGCCTCAGTGCAGGGCAATCGTCCAAGGGAAATTGGCACTTCCTGGCAATTGCCATGCAAACCTTACCTGTGAATTTCTGGTGGGGCGGGGTGGGGTGGGATGGGTGTTCCCCAGAAAATCTTTGCAGTATACCCCCCAATACGTCGCCCTGGAGCTCGGAGGTTGCAGCCCTATATATCTAGATATTTAAACCTAGCTACTTGCCTGAGAATCTACACCTCAGCAAATCCTTTTATGCCGGATTATACGACATGAAGCCCACAGACGGCATGGCCTCCAAGTCCTTCCTGTCCCCTATCACAGAGGTCTTAGACGACAGTACATGGGAGAGTCTGGACAAACTGCTAACCCCTGACGAACTGACTAAGGCCCATGAGTCAATCGAGAAGAGTAAAACTCCCAGAAGCGATGGCTTACCGACTGAGTTGGATTCGGCTCTGTGGGACTGGATCAGCCCAGACCTGCTTGAAGTGTATGAGAGTATTCTTCTGGCCTGCAACATGCCAGAATCCATGAGGAAAGGCATCATCACCCTCATCTACAAGCAGAAGGGGGAAAGGGAGGAAATTAGAAATTGGTGACCCATCTCACTGTTGAATATGGACTATAATCGGGTCAGGTCTGCTCTGGAGTTGGTGATCCACCCTGACCAGATCTGCGCTGTGCCTGGCAGGAAGATCTCTGACAGCCTCAGGCTACTCAGGGATACGATTGCCTATGTACGGGTCAGGGGTGTGGACACCTGCCTCATGAGCCTGGACCAGGAGAAGGCCTTTGACAGAATATCGCACACCTACATGGTGGACGTGCTCTCCAAATGGGGTTTGGGGAGGGAATCCGCAACTGGATCCAACTGCTCTACACAAATGTCAGTAGCACAGTCTCAATCAATGGGTGGGAATCAGATAGCTTTCCAATTAAATCTGGAGTCAGGCAGGGCTGCCCTCTCTCCCAGTCCTGTTTGTGTGTTGCATAGAACCCTTTGCTGAGTCCATTAGGAAGGATCCGGGCATAAGAGGAGTGACAATCCCAGGCAGTGGAGGCACTCAGGTCAAAGCTCGTTCCTCCCCACATCCTCTTCCGCCCACTTCCCCCTCCCCTCCCCACTTCCACCCTCCAGCCCCCACTCCAGCACCCACTTCCCCCCACTCACTTCCTGTCATCTGCTCCACCTTCCAACCCCAACTTACCCCACATCCCTTCCCCCCACATTCCTTCCCTCACCCCCCTACTTACCCTATCCCCCCCACTTACCCTATCCCCCCACCCACACACTTACCCTATCCCCTCACCCCCCCACTTTTCCTATCTCCCCACCCCCCCACTTACACTATCCTCCCACCCACCCCACTTACCCTATCCCCCCACCCACCCCACTTACCCTATACCCCCATCCCCCCAGTCACCCTATCCCCCCACTTAGCCTATCCCTCCATCCCCCAATTTAGCCTATCACCCCAGCCCCCACTTACCCTATCCCTCCATTCCCCCACCCCCAACTTACCCTATCCCCCCACCCACCCCACTTAAGTTATCACCCACCCACCCCACTTACCCTATTCCCCCCATCCCCCCAGTCACCCTATCCCCCCACTTACCCTATCCCTCCATCACCCCACTTACCCTATCCCCCCTACCCCACTTAGCCTATCCCCCAGCCCCCAACTTAGCCTATGCCCCCACTCCCCACTTACCCTATCCACCCACCCCCCACTTACTCTATCCCCCCCGCCCCCCACTTACCCTATCCCCCCAGCCCCCACTTACCCTACCCCCCGACTTACCCTATCCCTCCATCCCCCCACTTACCCTATTCTCCACACCCCCCCACTTCCCCTATCCTCCCAGCACCCCACTTCCCCTATCCTCCAATTCCTCCTATCACCTCAACCTAGCCCCCAACTTACGCTATCCCCCAACCCCTCACTTACCCTATTCCCCCAATCCCCCTTCCCCCCACCTCCCGCTTCCCCAACCCCTCGCTTCCCCTATCGCCCCACTTCCCCTATCCCCCTGCCTACTCTATCCCCCCACTTCCCCCACCCCCCCAACATCCCCCATCCCCAATTCCCCCTTCCTCCCCCACCTCCCCCCCAACTCACCACTTCCCCCCACCCCCTCTCCTCTCCACGTCCCCCCTCCCCCATTTCCCTCCCTTCCCCCCTCACCCCCCATTTCTCCCCTTCCCTTCCCCATTTCCCCCTTCCCTCCCCATTTCCCTTCTCTCCATTTCCCCCTTCCCTTCCCCCCTTTTCCCCCCTTTCCTCCCCACCATTTTGCCCCGTCCCCTCCCCACCATTTTGCCCCCTTCCCTCCCACCCATTTTCCCCTCTTCCTTTCCCCCCATTTCCCCCTTCTCTCCCCCCCATTTGCCCTTCCCTTCCCCCCATTTCCCCCCTTCACTTCCCCCCCATTTCCCCCTTCTCTTCCCTTTCCTTCCCCCCATTTCCCCCACTTCCCTTCCCGCCATTCCTTCCCTTCCACCCCATTTCTCCCCTTCCCCCCATTTCCCCTTTCCCTTCCCCCCCATTTCACCCTTCCCCATCATTTTCACCCTCCCCCATCTCCCCCTTCCCCTCCCCCATTTCCTCTATTCCCTTCCCCCCATTTCCTCCCCTCCCCCTCATTTTCCCCTCCCCATCCCTTCCCCTCCCCCATTACCCCTCCTCTGCTCCCCCAATTTCCCCCTCCCCCTCCCCCCATTTCCCCCGTCCCCCCATTTCCCCCCTCCCTCCCCCATTTCCCCCCTTCCCTCCACCCCATTTCGCCTTCTCTCCACCCCATTTCCCCCTTCCCTCCCCCATTTCCCCCCTTCCCCTCCCCGTTCCCCCTTCTCCCCCCATTTACCCCCCCTTCCCCACCATTTCCTCCCTTCCTCTCCCCCCATTTCCTTCCTTCCCTGCCCCCTCACTTCCCCCCTACCCCCTGTCGTTAGTACCAATGTGTACCATGACCTCTGGCTGTTCTCCCTCCCCCTTCAGAATGTCCCGTAACTGATCAGAGACATCCTGGACCCTGGCACCAGGGAGGCAACATACCATCCTGGTGTCTCTTTCACGACCACAGAAGTGCCTATTGGGAATGTTTAAACTAGTATGGCAGGGGGGTGGGAACCAGAGCAATAGGTCAGCAGGTGAAATAAAGGACTGGGAACCAGTGAATAAGGCCAGTAGGACTAAGGTGAAGGGCAGGCAGGGAGAAATTACTGAACACAGTGGGACTGGGGGTCTGAAATGCATTTGTTTCAATGCGAGAAATATAACAGGCAAGGCAGATGAGCTTAGAGCTTGGATTAGTACTTGGGACTATGATATTATTGTTATTACAGAGACTTGGTTGAAGGATGGACTGGATTGGCAGATAAACATTCCAGGATTTAGATATTTCAGGCAGGATAGAGAGGGATGTAGAAGAGGTGGGGGAGTTGCACTGCTGGTTGAGGGGAATATCACAGCTGTACGACAGGAGGACACCTCGGTGGGCTCATGAAGCGAGGCAATATGGGTAGAGCTCCGGAATAGGAAGGGTGCAGTTACAATGTTGGGGGTTTACTATAGGCCTCCCAATTGTCGGCGAGAGATTGAGGAACAGTTATGTAGGCAGATTTTGGAAAGATTTAAAAGCAATAGGGTTGTTGTGGTGGGTGATTTTAACTTTCCCTATATTGACTGGGAATCACTTCGTGCTAGGGGTTTGGATGGGGCAGAATTTGTAAGGTGCATCCAGAAGGGCTTCCTGAGATAATATGTAGATAGTCCAACTAGAGAAGGGGCAATACTGGACCTGGTATTAGGGAATGAACCCAGCCAGGATGTCGAAGTTTCAGTAGGGGAGCATTTCAGGAAAAGTGACCATAATTCAGTAAGTTTCTGTAATTCAGTAAGGTACTGGTGGATAAGGATAACAGGAGTCCTTGAGTTAAGGTGCTTAATTGGGGGAAGGCTAATTATAACAATATTAGGCAGGAACTGAGGAATCAGGACTGGAGGCGGATGTTTGAGGGCAAATTAACAACTGACATGTGGGGGGCTTTCAAAGGTCACTTGATAAGAATTCAGGACCGGCATGTTCCTGCTAGGATGAAGGATAAGCATGGCAAGTTTCAGGAACCTTGGATAACGAAGGATATTGTGAGATTAGTCAAAAAGAAAAGGGAAGCATTCATAAGGGCTAGAAGGCTGGGAACTGTGGAGAATATAAAGAAAGTGGGAAGAAACTTAAGCAAGGAGTCAGGAGGGCTAAAAGGGGTCATGAAAAGTCACTGGCAACCAGGATTAAGGAAAATCCCAAGGCCTTTTATACATATGTAAAAAGCAAGAGGGTAGCTAGGGAAAGGGTAGGCCCACTCAGGGACAGAGGTGGGAATCTGTGTGTGGAGCCAGAAGAAATGGGAGAGATACTAAATGAATACTTCTCATCAGTATTCATCAAAGAGAAGGACTTAGCGGTCGATTTGTCTAGCCTGGATCATGTTGAGATCAAAAAAGAGGTGTTAGGCGTCTTGAAGAATATTAAGGTGGATAAGTCCCCAGGGCCAGATGGGATCTACCCCAGAGTACTGAGGGAGGCAAGGGAGAAGATTGCTGGGGCCTTGACAGAAATCTTTGTATCCTCACTGGCTATGGGTGAGGTCCCAGAGGACTGGAGAATGGCCAATGTTGTTCCATTGTTTAAGAAGGGTAGCAGGGATAATCCAGGAAATTACAGGCTGGTGAGCCTTACGTCAGTGGTAGGGAAATTATTGGAGAAGATTCTTCGGACAGGATTTACTACCATTTGGAAGCAAAAAGGCGTATTAGTGAGAGGCAGCATGGTTTTGTGAAGGGGAGGTCGTGTCTCACTAACTTGATCAAGTTTTTCGAGGAAGTGACAAAGATGATCAACGATGGAAGGGCAGTGGATGTTATCTACATGGATTTCAGTAAGGCCTTTGACAGGGTCCCTCATGGCAGACTGGTACAGAAGGTAAAGTCGCACGGGATCAGAAGTGAGCTGGTAAGATGGATACAGAATTGGTTTGGTCATAGAAGACAGAGGGTAGCAGTAGAAGGGTGCTTTTCTGAATGGAGAGCTTTGACTAGTGGAGTTCAGCAGAGATCAGTGCTGGGACCTTTGCTGTTTGTAGTATACATAAATGATTTGGAGGAAAATCATAACTGGGCTAATTAGTAAGTTTGCAGACGACACTAAGGTTGGAGGAGTTGCAGATAGTGAAGAGGATTGTCAAAGGATACAATGGGACATAGATCGGTTGGAGACTTGGGCAGAGAAATGGCAGATGGAGTTTAATCCGGACAAATGCGAGGTAATGCATTTTGGAAGGTCTAATACAGGCAGGAATTATACAGTAAATGGCAGAACCCTTAAGTGCATCGACGGGCAGAGGGATCTGGGTGTACAGGTCCACAGGTCACTGAAAGTGGCAACGCAGGTGGATAAGGTAGTCAGGAAGGCATATGGCATGCTTGCCTTCATCGGCAGGGGTATTGAGTATAAAAGCTGGGAAGTCATGCTGCAGCTGTATAGAACCTTGGTTAGGCCACACTTGGAATATTGCGTGCAATTCTGGTTGCCACATTACCAGAAAGATATGGAGGTGTTGGAGAGGGTGCAGAGGAGGTTTACCAGGATGCTGCCTGGTCTGGAGGTTATTATCTCTGAGGAGAGGTTGGAGAAACTCAGATTGTTCTCACTACAGCGATGGAGATTGAGGGGCGACTTGATAGAAGTTTACAAAATTATGAGTAGCATGGACAGAGTAGATAGTCAGAAGCTTTTTCCCAGGGTGGAAGAGTCAATTACTAGGGGACATAGATTTAAGGTGAGAGGAGAAAACTATAAAGGTGATGTGCGGGGCAAGTTTTTTACGCAGAGGGTAGTGAGTGTCTGGAATTCGCTGCCAGGGGAGGTGGTGGAAGCAGGTACGATAGTGGTGTTTAAGAGACAGCTTGACAATTACATGAATAGGATGGGAGGGATATGAACCCCGGAAGTGCAAAATGTTTTAGGTGACGGGCAATATGATTAGTGCAGGCTTGGGGGGCTGGAGGGCCGAAGGGCCTGTTCCTGTGCTGTACTTGTCTTTGTTCTTTGTACCCCCCTCCCCCTCCCCCCAATACCCCCCTCCCCCTCCCCCCAATACCCCCCATGCCCTCCCCCCAATACCCCTCACGCCCTCCCCCCAATACCCCTCACCCCCTCCCCCCAATACCCCTCACCCCCTCCCCCCAATACCTCTCATCCCATCCCCACATCCCCATATCATCCAATCCCCCCAATCCAATCCCTTCCCATCCCCCCATCCAATCCCCCAATCCAACCCCTTCCCATCCCCCCATCCAATCCCTTCCCATCCCCCCATCCAATCCCCCAATCCAATCCCTTCCCATCCCCCCATCCAATCCCCCAATCCAACCCCTTCCCATCCCCCCATCCAATCCCTTCCCATCCCCCAATCCAATCCCTTCCCATCCCCCCATCCAATCCCCCAATCCAATCCCTTCCCATCTCCCCATCCAATCCCCCCCATCCCCCACAATGTTCGAGCTGCGTTACCCGTCGTCCCTGTTAACAGTCGGTTTTCCACAGTATTTGTAAATACATTTGCTTTCAAAAGCACAAGCAGCCGTGTTGAAACGTCATGCTGACAAGTTGTGTTACGGAGCCCAGCCTAATAAGGCGTAGATCTGAACAAGACAGGCATTAAAATATCTCAAATTATTTATCTTAGTGAGGTCAGTAGGTTAACTTTTTCTCCAGTTTCGGCTGTTGTGGAAACCCTTTGAAGTTCTGCAAATCAAGAGTTTGTTGAGGTCAAAGGCCACTTCTGTATTAGTGATTTATTAAATGTTCCGTGTCTGGCACAGGAGCAAGAAAAATCCACCTCAGCGGAGTTAACTTCAATAAAACCGAGGAAGTGAAACCAGTTACAGAGAGCGAGGCGGCGGAATGGCTAAGGTAACGAGAAATGTGCTGAGTCCACGGGGCCGGTTAGTCCCGGGGCCCGGGAGCGGTTCGTCAGCCCGGGGGGGGGGGGGGGTAGTGGTTAGTCCCGGGGCCGGTTCGTCAGCCCAGGGGGTGGGGGGGGGGGGTAGTGGTTAGTCCCGGGGCTCGGGGTCGGTTAGTCCCGGGGCCCGGGAGCGGTTCGTCAGCCCGGGGGGGGGGGGAAGCGGTTAGTCCTGGGTCTCGGGGCCGGTTCGTCAGCCCGGGGTGGGGGGAGCGGTTAGTCCCGGGGCCGGTTCGTCAGCCCGGGGCGGGGGCAGCGGTTAGTCCCGGGGCCGGTTCGTCAGCCCGGGGCGGGGGCAGCGGTTAGTCCCGGGGCCCGGGGCCGGTTCGTCAGCCCGGGGCGGGGGCAGCGGTTAGTCCCGGGGCCGGTTCGTCAGCCCGGGGCGGGGGCAGCGGTTAGTCCCGGGGCCGGTTCGTCAGCCCGGGGCGGGGGCAGCGGTTAGTCCCGGGGCCGGTTCGTCAGCCCGGGGCGGGGGCAGCGGTTAGTCCCGGGGCCGGTTCGTCAGCCCGGGGCGGGGGCAGCGGTTAGTCCCGGGGCCGGTTCGTCAGCCCGGGGCGGGGGCAGCGGTTAGTCCCGGGGCTCGGGACCGGTTAGTCAGCTCGGGGCCGGTTAGTCCCGGGGCCCGGGGCCGGTTCGCCAGCCCGGGGGGGTGGGGGAAGCGGTTAGTCCCGGGGCCGGTTAGTCCCGGGGCTCGGTTAGTTCCAGGGCCTGGTTAGTGAGCCCGGGTCTCGGGCGGGGTTAGAGAATCCGGCTCAGGTCTTGGTTGTTGACGACTCGAGCCCGCCGGGCCCTGGCGGCTATGATCTCGCTGCTTCTCCGTTTGCAGCCCGGCTCTTTGCTGCTGGGAGCAGACACTTCCCAGTCGGATGGAGAAAAAAGTTGATCTAAGCGAATTTTACTGTAAAATGAGCAGTGAATGAGATTCCGCCAGCCTGGTAAAGTTTCAAAGACAGGACTGGCAAAAAGAGCGGTAGAAATCGGTATGAACGGCTGGATGAAAAACCGTGCATAAACTGAGATATTTTACATCGGCGTTTGGGCTAGTCCCACCTAAAGTGACTAGTTCTTGACCGCTGTGATCTTTTGTTTTGTTACCGAGTCAAATATTGAGCAAAGTGTTGTTTTGAAAGGGATGAAAACTCTCGAGTGATGGCCAGTTTTGATTTCTGTGCGAGAGACCTTAACACTGGCCATGAGAAAGCACATCATTTCCCATCTCGCTGTCGAGTAGATGTGGGATTTCAGTGTGATAAGGGTGTGTCAGGAAAAATACTGGGATAATACTGGTGTTAAAAGGGAATAACCACTTCAAAATCCCATGGATTGCTCTTATGACTTGTTTAATAATAATCGTAAAAAAAAACACGGTGACTCATCTAATGCACGTGATACATTCAAACAATTTATTTGAAACATTTTGTCTTGCAAGTAGTTTGGGCAGTGTCTCAGCACTGTACGTACTATTGGTGTATGTATTTTGTGGTCATCTCGGTTTCAGTTATTTAAGTCTAAAGCCCGCACTATTCGCCCACGATCCTCAGCTAGGTTTGCGTACTGTAAGTTTCTTACGTTCATAAAAGATTTCCATTTTAGCATTTAAGTTTGTTGTACAACTGGACGACCACCAGCTCCTCTGGTAACCTGCCTGGTGATGAGACTACTTGAATCATTGCATTTTGACAGCCCGCATGCAGGCCAGTTGTTTTAAAAAAATGTTGGGATGTGGGTAACTCTGGCAATGTCGCATTTATTGTCCATCCCTGATTGCATTGAGGGGATTAACAGATGACTGCATAGTGTGGAACTTGTATGTCAGTCTTTGAACATAGTGTCACCACTCACTGGGGACAGTGCGCTGCAATATCAAGCTCTACTGCTCCCTGAGTGCTACAAATGTGAAAAGTTTGCCCAAACCACCAGATTGCCCCAGTTCTACCTAACTGTTTAATTTAAGTTAATAGAATACTAGCACCAGGTTTGTAAACTTAATAAGTAAATAACTGTTTATTGAATAAATTGTCTTTAACTAGTGGCAAAAAAAAGAAATATGAACCGCTAACTTCTGATACTATATAACTAAACTCTACCCCCTTCTCAAATCCGTTATACACACACATGCGACACAACAGTTCAATAACAGCAATCCGGAGTACAGGAATCGATGGGTTGCTTTTGATCAATGTCTTCCAAATTCCTTTCAGTTCTTGTTGATGACACAAGGTGGTCTTCCAGCACTTTCAATATTTAGTTCACTTGGTGAGAACTTGCTTTTCAACGTCTCTAACAATGGTCTTCCCCTTTTCCTTTTTAATGGGTTTCCTCAGAGAGAGAGGGCGGGTTATAGAGATATGAGGAAAAGAGATTTTAGATGTTTTCTCTTTGCAGGCCAGGAGCTTTCCGCTGCATTGCTACCTCACAAAACCCTGGTCACCTGGTCAGGAGCCAATGCTGCTGTCAGGCAGCTCCCTTGGTCCAGGACTCCATTCCAGTACCATCCTGTCTTTCATGGCACTCTCTATTCCAGTACTGCAACATTGTATATATCTCTCATCTTGTTCCAATGGACATGTCCTTTAAACTGCAGCCATTGTAATTCTAATCCACAGTCCAGCAGAAATAAAAAGATACGTTCCTTACATGCCTCCACCCTTAAAAGAGATGAAACGCTGTTTCAAAAATGCGTTTCTTTGCAAGGTATGTGACACATGGGCAACAAAACATGAGACTTACTTCCATTCATCCTTCCTCCCTCTTATACAATCTTCAGCATTTCTTACCTCTTTAACTTATTTTACCATTCTACACCTGGGACAATGCATCTGCGATCACATTATCTTTACCAGCAATGTGAACAATCTTTACATTGAATAGGTGAAACAATAGACTCCATGGAAACAGTCTTTCATTTCGAGTTTTGAACTTTTCAATGAATGCCAGCAGATTATGGCCAATGTAGATTAGTGTTTCTTTATTATCGTGTCGGACATAAACTTCAAAGTGTTGAAGAGACAACAACAATGCTAGTGTTTCTTTTTCTACTGTAGAGTACTTCCTCTGATATTGATTTAGTTTCTTGGAAAAATACCCCACCAGCTTCCGTATCCTTAATTGATCGTCTTGTAATAGGACTGCACCTACCCCCAAGTCGCTAGCATCAATTGCCATTTTAAAAGGTTTGATAAAGTCCAGGATAGCCAACACTGGTTCATTTATTAAGATTTCTATCAGCTTTTCAAAGGCTGCTTGGCATTTTGTTGACCATACCATTTTTGCCTGTTTTCTTAACAAATTGATGAGTGGTACAGCTATTGTGCTGAAGTTAGGCACAAACTTTCTATAAAACCCACACATACCCAAAAATCTCAGGATTTCTCTTTTAGTTTTAGGAATGGGAAATTTTATTAGAGTGTTCACTTTTGCTGTTCTTGGCAACACTTGCCCTTGTCCGATGATGTGACCTAGGTAAGTTACCCTTGCTTTTGCAGATTTGCTTTTGGCCAGATTTATAACTAAGCCAGCCAACTGCAATTCCTTAAACAGGTCCTCTAAATGTTTTACATGTCCTTCCCAAATGTTACCAAATATTACAATATCGTCCAAATAAACCATCCAGTTAGGTACTTCACTATGACTTGATTCATAAATCTCTGAAATGTAGCTGGGGCGTTTTTAAACCTAAATGGCCTGACTAAACATGGATACAACCCATTTGGTGTAACAAAGGCTGATATTTCTTTAGACCTTCATGTTAATGGCACTTGCCAGTCCCTTTTAATAGATCAATTTTAGAAAGAAATGAGGCACTGTTAACCGAAATGCAACCTTCTAACCGAGGAATTGGGTACGAATCTGTCCTCATTACAACATTCACTTTCCCTGCAGTCTATACAAAATCCATCCGGCTTAGGAACCAATACTACCGGTGAACTCCAGCTACTTTGGCTAGGCTCAATCAGTTGATTGTCCAGCATCTATTGGATCTCTGTTTCTAACTGAGCTTGTTTTTCTGGACTCAACCGATAATAATGTTGTTTTATCGGCACTAAGTTTCCTATGTCCACATCATGTTTAGCTAACATAGTACATCCAGGTGTATCCCTACAAATTCCATTATACTTCCTGAGTAACCTTAGTAGATCTTCCTTCCTCTAAATATGAGAACACAGTGTCTAACTGCCCCAGTATTGTCGTGTTGGCTGGTTGAATTGTAGGAGGTTCCCTTTGGGCACTGTCTACTTCTCCCTCTACCTTACTCTTACTGTCTCTGTCATCCTCCACTGCTCCTACCACCTGGCACACTTGCTCTGCCTTATCATCTTCTCTGTGATGATATTGCTTCAACATGTTTATGTGACATAACCGTTTCTTCTTCCCATGCTCAGGGGTATCTATCAGATAAGTCACTTTACTAACTCTCCTATTTTGTAGGGGCCACTGAATTTCAATTTTAGGGGTTCACCCTGCAAAAGGTAATAATAGCAATACTTCATCTCCTGTTTGGAATGTTCTTGTTGTAGCAAGCCTGTCTGCCCATTCTTTCATTTTGGCTTGGAAAATTTTTAAGTGCTCTTGTGCTACTTTACATGCTCCTGTGAGTCTTTCTAGAAACATGGACACGTAATCCAACACGGAGGATTCGTTTTTCTGCTTTAGGAACTTTTCCTTAATCACTTTTAATGGACCTTTTATTTCATAGATCAATTCAGATTGACCAAATCCAGTAGATTCATTTGGAGAATCTCGTAGCAAATAGTAATAAATCTAATCCTTTGGGTATTCATGGCAATATGTCTTAATCATGGTTTTGAGAGTCTGACGGTATCTCCCTAAAGCTCTCTGTGTTTGTGGGTGATAGGAGGTAGACTTCAGTTGTTTGATACCCAAATTGCTGATTATGTCCTGGAAAATTTTAGACATGAAGTTAAAACTTTGGTCAGATTGTATTTGGATTGGTAGGCCATTTGAGTGAAAAACTCAGTTAAGTTTTCCACTACCACTCTAGCTGTAATTGTCCTTCAAGAAATAGCTTCTGGAAATTGGGTTGCCATATCCATGATTGTAAGGACATACTGATGTCCTTCTTTAGTTTTGGGTAATGGTCCTACACAATCTACTAATACCCGACTGAATGGTTCTTCAAAAACTGGTATGGGTATTGAGGTGCTGGTTTGATTACATGTTGAGGTTTACCTTCTACCTGACATGTATGACACATTTTACAAAATTGTACTGCGTCCTTATGAAGTCTTGGCCAAGTAAAATGCCTGTCTATCGATGCTTGGGTTTTCCGTATTCCTACATGTCCTGCTATAAGGATTTCATGTGCTACTCACAATATCTCCTTATGATATTTGGGCGGTACCACTATCTGATGAACAACCACGCATTCCTCAACCACAGGTCTGTGAGGATGTTTTCACTTCCTGATGAGAACTCCGTTTTTAAGGTAATAGCACTCCGGAACTCCTTCAGCCTCAGCTTCAGTGTGAGCTGACTGTGCTAACTTGTTTAACTCTGGATCTGCTTTCTGAGACTCAATTAATGAAGACATGCCAAACACTTCCTTTGAGTTATGCTCATCCTTAAAGAAAGTTTTGGCTACCCTAACATCTGTTTGTGGTGTTACATTGACCTCTGGTGATGGACTTTGTTCAGCCATTGCTCTGGTCACCACACATGTTGGAAAAATACCAGAAACTTGTTCTTGTAACTGCTCTGTCTCTTTAGCCTCTTGCAGACTTTCCGTTATTATGGGCGAAGCTATAACCTTCACTCCTGCCAAATCATTCCCCAGGAGTAAATCAACTCCATCCACGGGTCATTACAACCACTGATCCAGAAAACAAATCACACTACAGTTGCACTTTGTAGAATGGAACTGGGATATAGTCTCCACTTATCCCGTTTACCAATACTTTAGCTTGCATTGAACTCTCTGGAGGGAACACTAGGTCCTTCTCCAGCAAAAGAGTTTGAGTAGCTCCTGTTTTATATATAGTTATGGGTTTAGCTGCATCATTTGACAAAAACCCTTTATATCTCTCATCTACCTTATTCACTTCACCTGCATTCACAGCAGTGTTTACCTCTAGATCTTTATTTGTAGTTAAAGCTACAATTTGATCTGTGGCATTTTCTTTTTGAGTTCCCCTTTCGTACTCACGCTTTCGAACTCCAATAAATCCCATGGGCTTCCCTCGCAATGAATGTGTCCTACTTTATTACACTGGAAACACTTAGGCCTTCGAGTTTCACCTTCACCTTCACCCTCAGTAATTTTCCTTCCTGATCTGGGGAGGAGATCTCAAGGTATTCCCAGCTATCTGTTCTTTACCCTGGCTCCTTGCCTTCCTTTCACTCTCCCACTTCCTATCCTTTTCAAATTTATGGGGGTGGTGGGAAAGAAAGATTTAGTTTTATGGATCAGCTCAATCATCAGCCATTACTGTTGCCTGTCTAGCAGTTGCAACCCTTTAGTCTTCCACTTGGGTTCTTATTACAGAAGGTCGGGAGTTTCTAAATTCTTCCAACAGAATGGTCTCTCTGAGAACTTCATAGGTAGTTTCAACTTCCAATGCTCATATACACCTGTCAAAACTATTTTGCCTAATCCTTTCAAATTCAATGTAAGTTTGCCCAGGCTGTTTCCTTAAATTACGAAACTTTTGTCTGTATGCTTCAGGGACCAACTCATATGCACTCAAAATGACCTTTTTCACCACATCATAATCCCTAGAAACCTCCTCTGACTGTGAAGCATAAATTTCCTGAGCTCTACCTGTCAATTTGCTCTGCATGGGCAATGTCCGGTTTTTCTGCAGAACTGTTGAGTTCTGCTGAAGGGTCATGAGGACTCAAAATGTCAACTCTTTTCTTCTCCGCCGATGCTGCCAGACCTGCTGAGTTTTTCCAGGTAATTCTGTTTTTGTTTTGGATTTCCAGCATCCGCAGTAGTTTTTTGTTTTTATCCAGTTTTTCTTTGGCCAGTTCATCTGTTTAGCTATCTTATCAAATGAAATTGGGTTCTGATCTGGAAATAAGTCCTGCCTCACCTATTGATGTCTCTTTGTTAACTGTCAGCATTTTAAGCAGTTATTATCTCGCACTTTTTCTCTTTTCTCCTTTTCTAACTTCACCATTTCTAATTCTCTTTGAAATGTTGTTTCTCTCTTTTTCTTTTCTTTCTCTGCCCCTTCTGTCTGTTCCCTTTGGAATGCCCTTACAACCTGTTCCCTTTGGAGTGCCCTTTCTCTTTCCTTTTCTTTTTCTTCTGTCTCTAGCTCCATTTTTGTTATTTGCAACTGAATTTGAGCCCATTCCAATGAACCACCCCTTGGAGAACTTGGTCCTTCCAATTTCAAATGCTGTGCCATCTCTTCGATTATCTCTGCCTTCCGAGCTTTGGCAGGCAATCCTACTCTTAATTTACTTGCCAATTCGATTAACCTGGCTTTTGGGATCTCTTGTAAAATCGTCAGGGACATTTCTTCCACTTGCAGGAAAGCTTTAGCAGTTTCCAGTGCCATCTTATTTTTGGTAGTACAAACCTGGTGCTTCCTTTTAGCTTTTATTACTTACTAAATCTACACCCACATCGTCAGTGTCTTTTGAGCCCCCAAACTTTGTCACAACTCACTGGGGATAGTGCGTTGTAATATCAAGCCCCACTGAGCCGTGACAAATGTGAAAAATTTGACCAAACCACCAGATTGCCCCAATTCTATCTAACTGTTTAATTTAGGCTAACAGAATGCTACCACCAGGTTTGTAAACTTCATAAGTAAATAACTATTTATTGAGCAAATTGTCTTTAACTAGTGGCAAAAGAAAGAAATATGAACTGCTAACTTCTAACAACTTAACTTAACTTATAACTTAAACTCTACCCCCTTAAATCCTAATATATACGCACGCACGACACGTAAGACACACAAAACATGGATTTTAAGGGTGGGGTAAAACAGTTCAATAGCACCAGTCCAGAATACAGGGTTTGATGGGTTGATTTTGATCAATGTCTTCCAAATTCCTTACAGTTCTTATTGATGACATGAGGTGCTCTTCCAGCACCTACAGTATTTAGTTCACTGGTTGAGAACTTGCTTTCCCCTTTTCCTCTTTACAGGACAGGCAAAAAGAGCGGTAGAAATCAGCATTAATGGCTGCATGATAAACTGTGATATTTTACGTCGACATTTAGGCTATTCCCAACTAAAGTGACTAATTCTTCATGGCTGTGATCTATCGTTTCCTTACTGAGTCAAATATTGAGCAAAGGGAACCTTGTTTTGAAAGGGATGAAAACCCTAATTAGTGATAGCCAGTTCTGATTGTCAGTTTTGATTTCTGTACGAGAGACCACTGCACCATAACACTGGCCATCAAAAAGCACATCATTTCCCATCTAGGTGTTGAGTAGACTTGGGATTTTAGTGTGATAAGGGTGTGTCAGGGAAAATACTGGGATGCGTTAAAAGCAAATAACCGCTTCAAAATCCCATGGATTGTTCATATGACTTGTTTAAAAATAACTGTTTAAAAAAAAGTGACTCATCTAATGCACGTGATACATTCAAACAATCATTTTTTTTTTAAACATGTTGTCTTGCAAGCAGTTTGGGCAGTGTCTCGACACAGTATGTACTATTGGCTTATGTGTTTTGTGGTCGATGTAGTAATATAGGTTTGTTATTTCAGAGTCTAAAGCCTGCAGTATTCACCCACTTACAGCTTCTTACGTTTATGAAAGATTTCCATTTTAGCATTTAAGTTTGTTGTACAACTGGATGACCACCAGCTCCTCTGGTGATGAGACTACTTGAATCATTGCATTTTGACAACCCGCATGCAGGATTTACTGAGCCAGTTGTTTAAAAAAAAATGTTGGGATGTGGGTAACTCTGGCAATGTCGCATTTATTGTCCATCCCTGATTGCATTGAGGGGATTAACAGATGACTGCATCGTATGGAACTTGTATGCGTCTTTGAACATAGTGTCACGACTCACTGGGGATAGTGCGCTGCAATATCAAGCTCCACTGCTCCCTGAGCTGCTACAAATGTGAAAAGTTTGCCCAAACCACCAGATTGCCCCAGTTCTACCTAACTGTTTAATTTAAGTTAATAGAATACTAGCACCAGGTTTGTAAATTTAATAAGTAAATTACTGTTTATTGAACAAATTGCCTTTAACTAGTGGCAAAAGAAAGAAATATGAACCGCTAACTTCTAACACTATATAACTTAAACTCTACCCCCTTCTTAAATCTATATATATATATATATATATATATATAGATAGACACACACATACACACATCACACAAAACATGGATTTTAAAGGTGAGATAAAACAGCTCAATAGCACCAATTCCAGAGTATAGGATTGATGGGTTGGTTTTGATCGATGTCTTCCAAATTCCTCTCAGTTCTTGTTGATGACATGAGGTGGTCTCCCAGCACTTTCAATATTTAGTTCACTGGTTGAGAACTTGCCTTTAAAATGTCTCTAACAATGATTTTCCCCTTTTCCTTTTTAATGGGTTTCCTCAGAGAGAGAGCAGGTTATAGAGATATGAGGAAAAAAGATTTTAGATGTTTTCTCTTTGTAGGCCAGGAGCTTTCTGCTGCATTGCTACCACACAAACCCCTGGTCATCTGGTCAGGAGCCAATTAAAATGCTGTTGTCAGACAGCTTCATTGGTCCAGGACTCCTTTCTGGCACCATCTTGTCTTTCATGGTGCACTCAGTTCCAGCACTGTAAGATTGTATATATCTCTCATCCTGTTCCAGTGGACATGTCCTTTAAACTGCAGCCATTGTAATTCTAATCCACAGTCCAAAGAAATAAAAAGATAAGTTCCTTACGATAGGTACAAGGGTAGGCCATTTAGCAGCTCTAGCCTGTTCCGCCATTCAATTAGATCCAACACCTTCATTTCATATCCTTGCATATCTTTGTGAACGAAAATCTATCATCTCAGTTTTGTGATTTCCAATTGACCCATCCTCAACAGCTTTTTGAGGGAGAGTTCTGGATTTCCACTACTTTGTGTGAAAAAGTGCCTCAACATCATCCCTGAATGGCTTCAATCTATCTAACATATGATACTTTGTTCTGGATTGTCAAACCAAACGAAATAGTTTTTTACCCAGTCAAATCATTTAATCACTTTGAACATTTCATTGATTACCCCTAAATTGTAATCATTTGTAAAGGCCTTTAGTTTTGTCCTTGATAACCCTTGCAGGTTGTTTTCTCCTATTCCCTTGTTCTTTACACTTCATATTCCTTTGCTGTTCTTTATATCCTTCCTAGTTCGTGTGATCTCCACTATTTGCATTTATCTAAGCCTTTTGTTTTCATTTCATATATCTCCTCTCTTGTGTTGACCAAAGTTGTTTACTTACACAAGTAAAGCTCCTGATTTTAAGGGTTACTTTAGGTCTTGTGTTGTACGTAATACTTTTGAACAACTCCCACTGTAGTTTTGTCCGATAACAGTTCCTGCTCAGGTTTCGCTGTCCCACCTGCACTGGTCTCTTTCACCCCCTCCCCACGCGCTTTAGCCTTGCATCTCTTTTGTAACAAGGACGTAACATTTGCAATTTTCCAGTCCTCTGGCACCTCCCCGTGACTAAGAATGACTGGAAGATTATCACCAGAGTATCTGCAATTTCCACTCTCACTTCCCTCAGTACCCTTGAATGCATCTCATCCGGTCCTGGTACCTTATCCATTTTGAGTAAAGATGGCTTTTCTAATGCCTCCTCCTTCTCAATTTTAAATTCTTCTAGTTTACTAGTTAGCTCCTCTCTTAGCTCCTCTCTCACCTTGGCCTGGGTAGCATCTTCTTCCTTTGTAAAGACAGATGTAAAATACTCATTCAATACCTGTACTATTTCTCCAGCCTCCACATGCAAGTCCCCTTTTTAGACCCTCATTGGCCCTAACCTTTCTTTTACAGCCCTTTTATTATTTATATACTTATAAAAGACCTTGGGATTTCCTTTTATGTTGGGTGGCAGCCCATTTTCATGCTTCTTACTTTTTTTATTAGTTTCTTCACTTCCTGCGCAGCATGAAGGATGCTGTGTTTGCAACTTAGGAAGGAACAAGTGAGGAAAGTTCACTGACTATTCCATCATCGGTGTTATTTTTAAAGAAAGATTGTAGCAGAAGGAGATATGGGAGGGCTGGAAGTGAATGAAAGATTGTTCATCAGGTAGCGAGCATTTTTTTGTATCCTGTGCAGGGGTGTAAGAGGATTTGAGATGGCTATTACTTTTTGGAAGCACTCGGGCTCTACAGGTAGTTAATATTTGCTGAGGAGAACAGCAGTATTGAACATCAGTAAGGCAAGTATTTGGGTATTGCCAATGTTCCTCCTTAGCTGTGCAGCAATAGGAAATGTGCCACGCAGGGGACAAAGAGGCTGCATACAAGCAAAGATCTCTTTTAAGATGTGCACATGCATGGCAGTGTAGCAATCTTAAAGGTACTTTACAGTCCAACAAATGAGCTGCATGCAGCGAAGGGAAATTAGGGAGAACATTGGGTGTTACATTTTTCCTCTGAACCCTTGGCCTGGGGAAAGCTAAAAATCATCCAGCGTCCTCACTTACGCTTATTGTTAATGCTGGACAATGCATTCAGGCTTGGGCTGATAAGTGGCAAGTAACATTTGTGCCACTAAAATGCCAGGCAATTACACTTCCACAAGTGAGAATTTAACCCCCCTCACGCACCTCCTTGACATTCAATGGCATTACCAGCACTGAATTTCCCATCGTGAACACCTGGAGTTACCATTGACCAGAAATTTAACCGAACCAAGCATATAAATACTGTATCTACAAGAGCAGGTCAGAGGCTGGGAATTCTGCAGCAAGTAGCTCACCTCCTGATTCCCCAAATCCTAGTCAAAAGTGTGACAATACTTTCCACTTGCTTGGCTGAGTGTAATTCCAACGACATTATAAAAGCTTGACACCATCCGGGACATGGTAGCCTGTTTGATTGGCACCCCATGCGCTGCCTCAATCATTCAGTTCCTCCGCCACTATCTTTCGGTGACAGCAGTGTGTACCGTCTCTCGGCGACAGCAGTGTGTACCATCTACATGATGCACCGCAAGACCTCACCAACGCTCCTTCAACAACACATTCCAAACCTGCGACTTCTACCACCTAGAAGGACAAGGGCAGTAGATACATCGGAATACTGCCACCTGGACGTTCCCCTCCAAGCCACACCATCCTAACTATATCGTGGTTCCTTCACTGACTGACTGACTGCAGTGGCTCACAAAGGTAGTTCACTACCATCTTCTCGAGGGCAGTTAGGGATGGGCAACAAATGCTGGCCTTGTCAGAGATGACCACATCCAAGAACAAATTTTAAAAAAAATTGCGTCCATGTAGACAGTGATTGAGAGCAGGATTAAACTTGGCTAAAATACTCTTTTCAGCTAGCAGATACCAAGCAATATGTTTATATTACTAATAAAATTGGTACTATGAAAGTGGCTTTATTGTTAAAAGGTTGAGTTCAAAGAGGCTGGTGATACAATAACAATTTACGTTCAATGCGCTGTGTTAGGCATAAGTTAGCAGTTTTGTGTGTGTAGAGCAGAGGCAATATGAGATCAAAAGCAACTGTAAGCTTCCAACTGTCTCCACAGGAACCAAAGTGAAAAGAACCTCATTTTGAATTCGTAAGGTGAAAATGCTTTGCCTGGTGTCTGGTAAAATCTATGGGTTGCTGTTGCCTTAATGAAGATTAGATTGGAAATTGTTAAAAGTTATGATTGTAGTAATTTGTAGCCATGTGTATATATTTAACTTGTGTAAATTAATAAAATGTTTCATTTAGCTTAATATAAAACCACTTGAGAACTAGTGGTGTGATTCCTGAATTTAGAGCTGCATCTCAAACATAACGCTTAAAATTATAGGTTATGACAGTTGTTTAACGTTTTCCCCTGGGATTTTTAAATAACTCAGCTTTACTAACTACACAGTCATAACACTATCAATGTCTCTTTGTAGATGGGAACATAAAATGGCAGTGCTTACAATACCACCTATCTTTGTCATTGACAAATTTGCATATGTGACCTTCTATCCCATCATCCAAGTTGGTAATGGATACATTGAATAGTTGAGGCCCTGTCACAGATCCCTGTGAGATATCTCTAGTCACAGCCTGCCAATTCGAGTGAAAGCAAACTACTGCAGGTGCTGGAAACCTGAAGTATAAGCAGGAAGTGCTGAAAATACTGAACAAGTCTGGCAACATCTCTGGAGAGAGAAACAGTTAACATTTTGAGTTGAATATGACCCTTCTCCAGAACTTGTTGAAGAATGTCATAGTTGACTCAATGTTAACTCTTGTTTCTTTCTCCACAGATGCTGCCACATCTGGTGAATATTTCCAGCACTTTCTGTTTTTACTGATAATTAGAGTACCTGCCCATTGCCCCTGCTCTCTTTTTTTCTGCTCAATCAATTTCCCAACCAGGTCAATAATTTGCCTTCAATTCCATGAGCTTCAACATTAGATAACAGTCTCTTATGAGGGATTTTATCAAGCACCTTCTGGAAGTGCATGTAAATAAATCCATAGAGATTCCCTTGTCCACTACTTTAGTCACCTCTTCAAAAAAAATTGATCAAATTACTCATTACTAATCCATGTTGGCTGACTCTGATCAGCTGAAAATTACGTGAAATTAAACTAATCATACATATATATGTGTACACAACTAGGGTATCTTACATAATGTCGAAGTCTGTAGATGACACAGAACTCAAATGTAGTGAAACTTGAGCAAGTGAGGAGAAAAGTAACAGACTTCAGGTGTACATCGACTTGTGAAATGAAAGACACAATGCGGGTGAAATTTAGTGCAGACAATTGTGATGAGTTATAGAAAGGGTGAGGAGAGACAATATGATCTAAATGGTACAATTTTAAAAGCAGTGCAGGGACAGAGAGGCTTGAGGCTTTGGTGGCAGGACAAGTTGAGAAGGCTGTTCTTTGAAAAGCATGCAACAACAACTTGTTTCTTATAGTGTCTTTAATATAATAGAATGTCCAAATGCACTTTATAGGAACATTATAAAACAAAATATGACACCAAACCATATACTGATTCCTTGGTTTTATAAATATAAGTATAGAAGTGCAAAAACAAGGATGTTACGCTGAACCTTTATATATCGGTAGTTAGAACCCAGTTGAATTGTGTCCAATTCTGGACACCATACTTTGAGAAGGATGTTAAAGCCTTGGAGAGGATACGGAAGAGATTTACTGGAATGGTAACAGGATGTGGAACTTTATTTATGTGGAGAGACAAGAAGTTGGGTCGGCTCTCCTTTAGAGTAGCCAAGGTTAAAGGGAGCTTTAAAAAGAGTATTCAAAATCATGAAAGATTTTAATAGAATAATTAGGAGAAACAGTGGCAGAAGGGTCAGTAAACAAAGGAGACAAATTTAAGGTAATTTGTGGAAGGACCAGAGGTGACATAAATTTTTTTTGTGTAGTGAGTTGTGATTTGAAATGCGCTGCCTGAAATGGTTGCGGAAGCAGATTCAATAATCACTTTCACAAAGATACTGGATAAACGTTTGAAGTGAAAATTTAGAGGACCATGGGGAAAGAGCAGGGGAGCGATAGTAATTGGATAGATCTTTCAAAGATCTGAAATAGGCCCGATGGGGCAAATGGCCACTTCCTGTGCTGATTTCTCCTCTCACCACCTGTCTGTAAACAGAAAGGTGTATTTGATTTTTGATTTCCCCCTTTATTTTCCCCAGCCTCTCAGTTTTGGAATTATCCAATCCTCTATTAATAACCCTGCAGCAAACTTGAGATAGGGTAAAGCCATTTACTTTACACGCACTCAAAACATGGGGAGGGTGCATCGCTACGGTATCCTGTTACATTCACACAATAAAAGAGGGATAAGGGAAAACAAGAGGTACAAGGCAAAGACCACACTAAAGAAGAGTTATTGTTTCACATGAGTCCAGAGTCCAGTAAGCCACTGTCCAAGGAAGGTTCTTTCAGTTGGCTTTGTCTGGCAGATGTTCTAGAAGCTTGGTTGAAGGCTGAGGCAGGTGAAGCTGTAGAAAAGCATTCTTGAATTCTGGGAATTAGTTCACTTTCTAGACGACATGCAGGATTCTTTCTGGAGACCAGGCTTTGAGAGAGACAGAAGTCAGAGGAAGGTCGCAATGGCCTGGAGTCCTGTTCTTCTGAGGCTAAACAACAACTGAATATGGAATCTGAAAGCTGTATGATGAAAGCAGTTCAAACAGCTCAAGCCTTAGTCATGTGACAGGGTAGTTTTGGGTTGAGCCCTATAGCTAATAATGTACTTTAAGGCCTGCTGGTTAAAACCAGTCCATAAATTGTATTTTGAGCAGGTAACTGTAGAATCATTAGCACAACGTTGGTGACGTGGAGTCACAAATAGCTCGGTCTTTGTTCTGTGCTGGCTGGGGCAGTTCTCGTCTGCTAGTCCTTTGTGTTGGCTTGGCTAGAATGTTCATACAATACAAGCCACATTCCAGGAGGGATGAGTTTGCCTTTGTCCATTTGAACTACTCAGGATTTTCTGAACTACCAACATGTGACTAGCTGTGGCCATTTTAGCCCAGTGATTTTCCATTTAAAAAAAAATGAAATTAAGCAAGAGAATATGGAAGAGAAATAGATTTCTTTTAGTTTTTTTATGCCTTCTTGGCATAACAAGTACCATATTAGATATATGCCGACAGTGTGGTGAGTTATGAGCACAAATAGCTGTGTGGGAATATGATGCTATGGCAATAATAAAGGTGGTTTATATGATGAGGACTGAACACTTAATATTCAAGGATCCAACGTGTACAGAAAATATGGTGGGGGGGAAAGGAATTGGGGTGGCAGAGCTGATTAAGGAAGACATTGTAGTATTGGAAATGGAGACGCCCTTGAGGGGGCAAGGGCAGAATCCATTTGGTTAGAGTTGTAACGCAAGAAGGATATGATCATGCTACTGAAGGTATTCTATGGGCTGCCCAACAGTGAAAGATAGAAGAGCAAATCTGTGGGGAAATCAGAGATGTGCAGGAAGTACAGAGTGGTCATATGGGGAGATTTTAATTATCCAAATATGGATTGGGATAATGTTAGAGCAAAAGGAAATGAAAGGGATGGATTTCTGAAATGTGTTTAGGAGAACTTCCTGACCAGGATGTTCTCGGTCCAACTAAGAATGAGGCAGTGTTGGATCTAATGCTGGGAAATGAGGTGGGTTAAGTGAACCAGGAGTCTGTGGGGGAACATGGATCATTGTAATCATCTTATCTGTGATAAATATCTAGCTCATGGTTTATGTTAATATTTTAGAGGTCATTTTTAGTTCTCAGAAGATTAAAGTTTAATTGTAGAAAATGGGATAAATGCAACTTATTACACTTAAAAGGTTGGGGCCATGTTGATTTTAAGGAGTTAATGGCTAGAAAGGTAAGAGCCATAAAACAGCAGGCAGGCTTACTTAGCTGGAAACGTGATGTCTACACTGCTTGCAAAGTAGTGCAGTCCAGAGGAATGAGGGAACCAAATGTAATATTTCCAAATTTGCTGATGACACAAAACAAGGTGGGAATGTGAGCGATGAGGAGGATGTTAAGAGTCTTCAAGGCGATTTAGACAAGTTGAGTGAGTGGGCAAATACATGACAGATGCAGTATAATGTGGATAAGTGTGAAGAGGGGGTCACAATCTCAGGATATGGGGTAGGCCATTTAGGACTGATGAGGAGAAACTTCTTCATTCAGAGGGTGGTGAACCTGTGGAATCTTCTACCACAGAAAACTGTGGAGGCCAAGTCACTGAATATATTTAAGAAGGAAATAGATTTCTGGACTCTAAAGGCATCAAGGGATAAGAGGAGAGAGAATGGCTTTGAGATAGAGGATCAGCCATGGTCATATTGAATGATGGAGTAGGCTCGAAGGGCCGAATGACCTACTCCTATTTTTCTATGTTTTCTGTGTTTTGTTTTACAAGTTAGAGCCAAGTTAGTTTAAAAGCATTCTGTAAACCTTGAAAGACTACATCACCATAGAGATGGGTGGAGCTTAAAAAGATTCTCTGGTTTCAATTGATCAGAGTGTTCTGCAGCAGGGGAGAAAGCTATACCGAAAGGGTGCTGCTGCTAGCAGGTTCCAGGCAGTTAGGGCCTGAAGAAGCCCTAGGAACTATTTGGTGCAACTGAGGGTTGCAATTTGGACCCTGTGTGGTTCACAGCTTACAGAGAAGCCCTGAGAGCTATTAGCAGGCTCCAGGCAGTTAGGGCTCAATGGAGTCTTGGGGAGCTGAAGAGGTGGCGGAAGGTCACTGGTTCTGTGCCAGGCTGTTAGGGCTCTTTGAAGTTCTGGAAGCCATTTAAAGCTTGGTGCAGCCAGGAGACTGGAGTTTGGAAGAACGCAGGGGTAGTGCCAGCTTAGTAAAGCTAGCAGTTTGTGGAAGGGTTGGAAGTGTGCCAGTAATTAGAGGCTGGAGTGCAGCAGAGAAGAGACTGCTCATCTCACTCTCATTGAGGTTGTCTGAGTCAGAGCGGCTTTTGAGGGAACTCAGAGGCTACATCTTTGAAAGTGAGAAGTTGAAATCGTTCCTGAGGAAGACAGTGTTTAATGGGATCTTATGACTCACAGAGGTCACTGACATCTGTGAATTGCTGAGAAATCCACGGGATCTGCCTTGGTTGTATCTGCCACTTAATATGCAGTGTAGTGTGATGTGTTGGACTAGTTTGCCTCTTGATTCTAAATTAACATGAGGTAATTATGAATGTTTGAGGATAAGATAGATATTGTGGATTGTTTTACTTTTTTCGCTTTGTAGTTTTGTGTGTTTGTTTGCTTAGAACCATGGAATCTTGTGGCTTTATTCTCCTAGCAGGTAACCGGGATTTCAAGCTTTATCCATTTTAAGCAAAATGTTACATCCCTAATACGATCATAACATATACGGTTTAGGTTAGTAATGGAAAAAAGCAAGGAACAATCCAAAGTAGAACTTTTAAATTGAAAGAGTACTAACTTCAGTGGAATGAGAGGGGATCCAGCCAGGGTTAAATGGGACCAAAATCTGACAGGAAAAGCTTTAATGGAACAATGGGTGATCTTTAAGGAGGAATGTTTCTGGTACAAGCTACGTGGCACTTTTCCCATTAGTAGAGGGGTCAATAATCAGGGGGCATAGATTTTAAGGTAAGAGGTAGAAGGCTAAGAGGTGAGTTGAGGAGAAATTTTTTCATCCAGAGGGTGGTGGAGTCTGGAACTCACTGCCTGAAAGGGTGGTTGAGCCAGAAACACTCGTAATGTTTAAGAAGTATTTAGATATTCACTTGCATTGCCATAGCCTCCAGGGCTATGGGCCAAGTGCTGGAAAATGGGATTAGTGTAGTCAGATCTTTGTTGACGGGCACGGACACGATAGGCTGAACGGCCTCCTCCTGTGCTGCAAACGTCTGAGTCTACGAGTCTGCATACATTCCAACAAGGGTGAAAGATAGGCAAGCTAAAGTCAGGGCTTCTTGAATGACGAGGGAAATAGAGAATACGATGTATCATGTTGTTTATCTTGTTTAATGTCAGGTGAATTCTTCAAGCAAGAACGAGGTAAAATGCAATAAGTGGAGAGGGGAAATAAAGAGGAAAATAAGATTGGCAAAGGGAAATTGAGAATAGAATAGCAGTTAACATAAAAAGGTACTCAAAAATCTTCTACCAGCATGTAAACAGTAGGTGGATAGTAAAAAGCAGGGTGGGTCCTACTAGGGGCAAAGAGGATGGGACATGCATAGAGGCAAAGGGTAAGGCTAGAATACTGATGAGTACTTGCTGAGGAAGAGGATGCTGCCAAAATATCCCCAAAAGCGTGGATGGGGTGAAAATTGATAGACAGAATGTAATGGACAGACTGGCTATGCTTAGGTAGAAGGAGACTTAGAGTCATAGAGGTCTACACCACAGAAAAAGGCCCTTCGGCCCATCAAGTCTGTGCCGGTCAAGCAAGTACTATTCTATTCTATTCTAATCCCACGTTCTAGCACTAGGCCCAGAGCCTTGTATGCCATGGCATCGCAAATGCACATCCAAGTACTCCTTAAATGTTATGAAGGTTTCTGTCTCTACCATCCTTTTCAGGCAGAGAGTTCCAGATTCCCACCATCCTCTCAGTGAAAAAATTCTTCCTCGCATCCCCTCTAAACCTCCTGCCCCTTACCTTAAATCTATGTCCCTTGGTTATTGATCCCTCCACCAAGGGGAAATGTTCCTTCCTGTCTACCCTATCTATGCCCCTCATAATTTCATACACCTCAATCATGTGTCCCCTCAATCTTCTCTGCTCCAGGGAAAATAACCCCCAGTCTATCCAATCTCTCTTCATAACTAAAACTGTCCAGTCCAGGCAACATCCTGGTAAATCTCCTCTGCACTCTCTCTAGTGCAATCACATCCTTCCTATAATGCGGATTCCAGAACTGCATGCAATACTTTACCTGTGGACCAACCAGTGTTTTATATAGTTCCAGCAAAACCTCCCTGCTCTTATATTCTATGCCTCGGCTAATAAAGGCAAGTATCCTATATGCCTTCTTAACCACCTTATCTACCTGTCCCGTTACCTTAAGGAGCAGGTGGACATGTACACCAAGGTCCCTCTGATCCTCGGTACTTACCAGGGTCCCACCATTCAGCGTGCATTCCCGTGCCTTGTTTGTCCTGCCCAAGTGCATCACCTCACACTTATCCGGATTAAATTCCATTTGCCATTGATCAGTCCATCTGACTAGCCCGTCCATATCCTCCTGTAATCTAAGGCTATCCTCCTCACTATTTACCACCCCACCAATTTTCATGTCATCAGCGAACTTACTGATCAGCCCTCCTACATTCAAGTCTAAACCGTTTATATATACTACAAACAGCAAGGGACCCAACACTGATCCCTGCGGACACAGGCATCCAGTCACAAAAACAACCCTCGACCATCACCCTCTGCTCCCTACCACTCAGCCAGTTCTGGATCCAATTTGCCAAATTGCCTTGGATCCCATGGACCCTTACCTTCGTTATCAGTTTTCCATGCAGGACCTTATCAAAAGCCTTGCTGAAGTTCAAATAGACTGCGCCAAATGCATTGCCCTCATCTGCACACCTGATTGCCTCTTTGAAAAATTCAATCAAATTGGTCAGACATGACCTCCCCTTAACAAAACCATGCTGACTGTCCTTGATTAACCCTGCATCTCCAAGTGTAGATTAATTCTGTCCCTCACAATTGCTTCCAATAGTTTCCCCACTGCCGAGGTTAGACTGACTGGCCTGTAGTTCCCTGGTTTATCCCTTCCTCCCTTCTTGAATAACGGTACCACATTGGCTGTCCCCCAGTCCTCTGGCACCTCTCCTGTGGCCAGAGAGATATTGAAAATTATTGCCAGCGTCCCAGCTACCTCCTTCCTTGCCTCACTCAACTGCCTGGGATACATTTCATCTGGGCCTGGAGATTTATCTACTTTTAAGCCTGCCAGACCACTTAGAACCTCCTCCCGTCCTATGCTAATTTCTTTACTTATATCACAGCCCTTCTGCCAGATTTCCATACCCACGTTGTCCCTCTCACTTGTGAACACCAACACACGGTATTAATTTAGAACCCTACCTACGTCTTCGGCTCCACACACAAATTACCACTATGGTCCTTAATGGGCCCTACTCTTTTTCCCTAGTTATCCTCTTACTCTTAATGTACTTGTAAAATAACTTTGGATTTTCCTTTATTTTACCTGCCAATGTTTTTTCATGTCCCCTTTTTGCTCCCCTAATTTCCTTTTTAAGCTCCCCCCTGCACATTCTATACTCCTCTAGGGCTTCCGCTGTTTTGTGCCCTCGGTATCTGCCATAAGCCTTCCTTTTTCTCTTTATCCAATCCTGTTTATCCCTCGACATCCAGGGTTCCCTGGATTCATTGGTCCCACCCTTTGTCTTTACTAGAATATGTTGACCCTGTACTCTCCCTATTTCCTTCTTGAATGAGTCCCACTGCTCTGATGCAGATTTACCTAAAAGTAGCTGCTCCCAGTCCACTCTGGCCAAATCATATCTGATCTTATTAAAATCGCCTTCCCCCAATTTAGAACTCTGATTTCTGGCCCATCCTAGCCCTTTTCCATAACAACCTTGAATCTAATGGAGTTATGATCACTATCTGCAAAATGTTCTCCCACCGATACTTCTACCACTTGCCCGGCTTCAGTCCCTAAAATTAAGCCCAAGACCGCCCCCCTCTCTTGTAGGATCTTCTACATACTGGCTTAAAAAGCTCTCCTGGATGCATTTTAAGAATTCCGCTCCCTGTAAACCTATCACACTATGACTAACCCAGTTAATGTTGGGGAAGTTGAAATCCCCCGCTATTACTACCCTAATATTTTTACACTTCTCTGAAATTTGCCTACATATCTGCTCTTCTATTTCTCTCTGATTGTTTGGGGGCTTACAGTACACTCCCAGCAATGTGATTGCTCCTTTTTTGTTTTTCAGTTCTACCCATATGGCCTCATTTGAGGAGCCTTCTAAGATGTCATCCCTCCTTACTGCTGTAATTGATTCCTTGATCAATATTGCGATACCCCCTCCTCTTTTACCTCCTCCCCTGTCTCGCCTGAAGACCCTATGTCCTGGAATATTGAGCTGCCAATCCTGCCGCTCTCTCGACCATGTCTCTGTGACAGCAATGACATCATACTTACATGTGTTAATTTGTACCCTCAACTCATCTGCCTTATTTGTCAGACTCCTTGCATTAAAATAAATACCATCCAACCTTGCCAAGCTCCCTTGTGCCTTAACTGGCCTATAATTTCTATGCCTTCCAGACTCACTTGCTCTCTCTTCTAATTTTGGCTATGCACCTCCCCCTCCTGAACCTCCTGTCAGGATCCCACCCCCCTGCCAAGTTAGTTTAAACCCTCCCCAACAGCATTAGCAAACCTCCCCACAAGGATGTTGGTCCCATTCCGGTTCAGGTGCAACCCGCCCTTGATAGTTGATGAGACTTGATAGAAGTTTTCAAAATCATGAGGGGTCTGGACAGAGTAGATAGGGAGAAACTGTTCCCGCTTTTAAATGGATTGAGAACTAAAGGGCACAGTTTTAAAGTCTTTTGCCAAAGAAGCAAATGCGAGGTGTGAAAAAACTTTTTCACATACCGAGTAGTTAGGGTGTGGAATGCACTGCCTGGAAGTATGGTGGAGGCTGGTTCAACTGAGGCATTCAAGAGGGCATTGGATGACTTTTTAAATAGAAACAACGTGCAGGGTTACAGGGAAAAGGCAGGAGATTGGCACTAAGTTAAGATGCTCAGAGAGCCGGTGCAGACATGATGGGCCGAATGGCCTCCTCCTGCACCGTAACAATTCTGTGTTTTTGTGATTAGTGTGGATAGGTCATCTGGTCCAGATGGCTTGAATCCCAGGTTGCTAAAGGATCTGGGGGTGGAGAGAGTGGGAGGGCTTGCCATAATCTTTCAATTTTTCCTCGATATGGGGTAGGTGGCAGAGTATTGGAGAGTGGCAAACGTGGTACCCTTATTCAAGGAAGGGTGTAAGGACAGTCCTAGCAACTACAGACCAGTTAGTTTAACATCAGTGGTAAGGTTTTAGAAAGAATAATCAGGAAAAATGGTCAACAGGCACTTAGAGAGGTTTGCGTTAAGAAACGAGAGCCAGCTTGGATTTATAAAAGACAGACCGTTCTTGACTAATTGACTTGAATATTTTTGATGAAGTAACCGAGAATGTTGGTGAAGGGAATGCAATGGATGTTGTCTATATGGATTTAGGAAAACAAAGTAATACTTAAAAGGCTGTTTAACAAATTTGAGGCTTGTGGAATAAGAGGGTTAGTATCAGCTTGGATAAAAAAATTGGCTCAAGGCTAGAAAACAGCAATTCCTGGTGAACGGTTGCTTTTTCAGACTGGAGAATGGCGGTGTTCCTCAAGGGTCAGTGCTTGGACCGCTGCTTTTGATATGTACATGTAAATATGATAAACTTAAAGCTGTGGCAGACAGTGAGGATGATATCAATTGACTATAACAGGATGTAAATAGGCAGACAAGTGGCAAATGAAATTTAATAGTGTGAGGTGATGCTTTTTGGCTTCAGTGATGGGAGCAATATTGTAAACTTAATGGCACAGTTCTAAAGAGCATGCATGGACAGAGGGACCTGGCGGTTCGTGTGATAAGTTTTTTTTAAGATGGCAGGACATATTGAGAGAGTGGTTAGCAAAGCATGTGGAATCTTGGGCTTCATAAGTAGAACTATTGCATACAACAGCAGGGAAGTTAAACTCAACTATTATAAAGCTCTGGTTAGGCCACAGCTAGAGTATTATGTCCAGTTCTGGTCACCACACTTTAGGAAGGATGTGAGGGTCCTTGAGAGGGTGCAGAGGAGATTTACCAAGATGGTTCCAGGGATGAGGGATTTTAGCTACAAAAGTTAGACTGGCGAAGCTGTGGTTGTTCTCCTTGAAACAAAGAAGATTGAGATAGGGGGCACAGATTTAAGATTTTGGGCATGAGATGCAGTGGGGATGTGAAGAGGAACTTTTTTGTGCAGTGAGCTGGAACTGAGACCCTACGAGGGTGATGGAAGCAGAGACGATCAATGGCTTTAAAAAGAAGTTGGATGGGTCACCTGAAGAAATAAATTTGCAGTGCTATGAGGATAAAGAAGGGAAATGGGACTGTCATTGCTCTACAGAGAGCTGGCATGGACTCAATAAGCCAAATGGCCTTCTCCTGTGCAGATGTGACTCTATAAAACCTACCTGTTTTGATCATTTGCCATGATATTTCCTTTATGTGGTTAGACGTCGTTTTATAATGCCTCTGAAATGCCTTGGGATATTTTATTATGCACATTAAAGGCTCACCATAAATGCAAATTGTACTAGTTGTTGTAATATTCGTTGTTGAACTTCTAATCATGGTCAACGCTGAGTTGACCACCAAGGTGCAAACCATCATCTCACGAGATGGAAGGCTGCCAGAGAAGTAGTAGCAAATTTCATTCAATCTATGCTTTGTGGTCGTAACGTGTTGCATCCTAAAAGTGACAGGTGGTTTTTGCTGCTATTGAAACACAGACGAACTTGGGTAGCATTTTGTTAATGGTTTTTTTTAATTCTCAATGTGCAGGCCCGTGTTTTGTACAACTTTACAGCTGAACCTGGAAATGACGAGCTGACGGTTAAAGAAGGAGAGATCATCACTATTGCCAATCGGGTAATTGCTCACTTTTTGTTAGTTAAAATTATATAACAGCTTGCTTTATTTGTTTTGGTATTTCCTACAAAAGAGAAGGTTTTTTTTTAATATATAATTGAGACCACTTGGACAAAACTTTTTGCAGGCTTTTTCAAAAAAGGTAATTCTACAGTTTTGCTATCCAAAATTGAGTTTCAATTTAAGGGATTTACCTCATTATGATTTTTTCAGTTACAGATTTTAGAGTTTAAAGGCTGCAAATTTAGCCTGGTTACTAGTTACTTCAGATCTTGTGCAGCTCAGTCATTGGAAAGTCCCAGCAACTAGCACATTGTAACCCTGTTTAGTGTTTCTTGATAGTTGGAAACTACAACTTGTGCATCTGTTTCTCCAACATCAAGAAATATGTAGTTCACTGACTTGCGGGCAAGTGAAAATTAAATGGTTAAGCAGGATTTTTGTGAAACAAGGCAAGGGTAATTGAATTTTGGATTTACTGGAATTTTTGGAGAGTAAGACACTGGCAAGGAGGGCATTACAATAATCATGAGTTTCATTGGTGAAGGGATTGAGAAGGGGCAGAAATGACCATTGTTACAAAAGTGGAAATAAATGAATTTGGTGAGGAATCAGATGTGGAGTTTGAAACTCATACCTTGGTCAAATAAGATGCCAGCATTTGATATGAACAGCCTGAATAAGTGAAAGGGCTGAACCTGCATCTGACATTCTTTGTATTTTCTGTATTTCTTTCATTTTTTTTTCAAATGCTGATGCATGTTTGTATACAGTTCAAATCATTTAATTGTAACTTGTGACTAAAGCTTAAAGTAATGGTTAATTTTATTTTATGAATAAGGAACATTTATGCCTAAATCAAACATGACTTTATGTTGCTGGATTGATAGGTGTTTTTTGACTTAAGTTGCCAGACCCTGCAAATAGAAGCATTTGCCTTGAGAGTGTGTTCTTTACTCATGGACAAAAGAACACAAGAAACAGTAGTAGGAGTAAGCCGCTACACCATTCAGTAAGATCAAAGCTGATCTTCACATGGAAACTTGTGAAGTTGTACCTTGTTTATACTTGACGAGTGGTCTGGCAGTGCTTACACCAAGAATTAGAGGCTGCCTTTCTGAATCACTGACTTGCTTATCTCTCTTCTACAGCCTGGAAAAACGATGTTAAGGCTAGTAATTATAAAAGGGACAGGTTTAAAAAGTGGTACTGTGCATTCTGACATTTGATAATGAATACCTTTTGAGCCAATGGATTATAGTTAACACTAGTGAAAAGAATGATTGGAATTTCAGAAAAGTATAATGCATTGGAAATTTTTGTGTGTGTAAAAGATTAAAAAAATTTGCATTGCTGATAATTGGGAACAGAGCCCCATGAGAGAGTGAGTTCCAGAATTTTGATTCAGTGACAATGAAGGACCAGTAATATATTTCCAAGTCAGGATGGTTTGTGGCTCGGAGGGGAACTTGCAGGTACTGGTGTTCCCATATACTTGTTGCCCTTGTTCTTCTAGGTGGTAGAGGTTGCGTGTTTGGAATGTGCTTTTGAAGAAACTTTGGTGAGTTGCTACAGTGCAACTTGTGGATGGTATGCATTGCTGCCACAGTGCACCGATGGTGAAGTGGATGTTTAAGATGGTGGATGGGATGCTAGTCAAGCAGGCTGTTCTGTCCTGGGATATGTTGAGCTTAGAAACATAGAAAATTTATGGCTCAAGAGGAGGCCATTTGGCTCATTGTATCTGTGCTGGCCGAAAAGGAGTTACAGCGTCTAATACCATTTCCTAGCTCTTTATTTGTAGCCCTGTAGGTTATGGTACTTCAAGTGCACATCCACGCATTTTTTTTAAGTGCATTGAGAGTTTCTGCCCCACCACTGTTTCAGGCAGTAAGTTCCAGAGCTCCAGCACCTCTGGCTGAAAGTATTTCTCCTCAACTTCCCTCTAATTCTTCTACCACTTCCTTTAAATCTATGCTGCTTGATTATTGACCTCTCTGCTAAGGAAAATAGGGACTTTCTTTCCACACTGTCTTGGCCCCTCTTAATTGAGGTGTATGAAATATTTTATCTTCCCTGAGCATCCACTGTTCCAAAGAAACCCGCCCAAGCCTAACCAATCTTTCCTCATAGCCAAAATTCTCCATTCCTGGCAGCATCCTTGTAAATCTCCTCGAACTTACCTGAACTGAGTCTACCTGAACTGCTACCTTCAGGGATCTGTGGACATACACTCTGATGACCCTCTGTTAAGAAGATAGGATAAGATGTAGGAGCAGAAGCAGGCCATTTGGCCCATTGGGCCTTCTCTGGCATTCAGTGAGATCATGGCTGATCTGATAATCCTCAATTCCACTTTCCTGCCTTTTCCCCATAACCCTTGACTCCCTTACTGATTAAAAATCTGTCTATCTCAGCCTTGAATATATTTAATGACTCAGCCTCTACAGCCTTCTGTGGTAAAGAATTCCATAGTCACTACCCTCTGAGAGAAGAAATTCCTCCTCATCCCTGTCTTAAATGGGTGACCTCTTATACTGAGATTATGCCCTCTGGTCCTAGATTCTCCCACAAGGGGAAACAACCTCTCGGCATTTACCCTGTCAAGTCCCCTAAGAATCATATATTTTTCTGTACATTTAAAGACTCTCAGCAGAGAAGGAGGCCATTCGGCCCATCGTGTCTGTGCCTGCCAACAAAGATCTGACTACAAAAACAGAATTACCTGGAAAAACTCAGCAGGTCTGGCAGCATCGGCGGAGAAGAAATCAGTTAACGTTTCGAGCCTTCATGGCCCTTCGGCAGAACTGAAGCATAGTTAGAAGAAGGGAGAAATATAAATTGGTTTAAGGTGGAGGGGGGAGGGGGGGAGAGAGAGAGAGAGAGAGACACACATTGAGGGTGTGGTGATTGTGGAGATGAGCAGATAATCAAAAGATGTCACAGACAAAAGGGTCAAAGAGGTGTTTTGTCTGAGAAAAGTGCTAATTAAGAATGGAGGACAGGATATTCAAAGTACAGCTCTAGTGGGGGTGGGGTGGAAAGGCTAACAAGGTTTTAGTTTTAGATTTAAAAATAATGGAAATAGGTGGGGAAAGAAGAATCTATATAAATTATTGAAAAAAAAAGCGGATGGGTGGGTGTGGGGGGGGGAAGAAACGGGGTGGGGATGGGGGGAGGGGGAGTTTAAGATCTAAAGTTGTTGAATTCAATATTCAGCCCGGAAGGCTGTAAAGTGCCTAGTCGGAAGATGAGGTGCTGTTCCTCCAGTTTGCGTTGGGCTTCACTGGAACAATGCAGCAAGCCAAGGACAGACATGTGGGCAAGAGAACAGGGTGGAGTGTTAAAATGGCAAGCGACAGGGAGGTTTGGGTCTTTCTTGCGGACAGACCGCAGGTGTTCTGCAAAACGGTCGCCCAGTTTGCGTTTGGTCTCTCCAATGTAGAGGAGACCGCATTGGGAGCAACGAATGCAGTAGACTAAGTTAGGGGAAATGCAAGTGAAATGCTGCTTCACTTGAAAGGAGTGTTTGGGCCCTTGGACGGTGAGGAGAGAGGAAGTGAAGGGGCAGGTGTTGCATCTTCTGCGTGGGCATGGGGAGGTGCCATAAGTGGGGGTTGAGGAGTAGGGGGTGATGGAGGAGTGGACCAGGGTGTCCCGGAGGGAACGATCCCTACGGAATGCCGTCAGGGGGGGTGAAGGGAAGATGTGTTTGGTGGTGGCATCATGCTGGAGTTGGCGGAAATGGCGGAGGATGATCCTTTGAATGCGGAGGCTGGTGGGGTGATAAGTGAGGACAAGGGGGACCCTATCATGTTTCTGGGAAGGAGGAGAAGGCGTGAGGGCGGATGCGCGGGATATGGGCCGGACACGGTTGAGGGCCCTGTCAACGACCGTGGATGGAAAACCTCGGTTAAGGAAGAAGGAGGACATGTCAGAGGAGCTGTTTTTGAAGGTAGCGTCATCAGAACAGATGCGACGGAGGCGAAGGAACTGAGAGAATGGGATGGAGTCTTTACAAGAAGCGGGGTGTGAGGAGCTGTAGTCGAGGTAGCTGTGGGAGTCGGTAGGCTTGTAATGGATATTGGTGGACAGTCTATCATCAGAAATTGAGACAGAGAGGTCAAGGAAGGGAAGAGAAGTGTCAGAGATGGACCATGTGAAGATGATGGAGGGGTGGAGATTGGAAGCAAAATTAATAAATTTTTCCAGGTCCCGACGAGAGCATGAAGCAGCACCGAAGTAATCATCGATGTACCTGAGAAAGAGTTGTGGGAGGGGGCCGGAGTAGGACTGGAACAAGGAATGTTCCACATACCCCATAAAGAGACAGGCATAGCTGGGGCCCATGCGGGTACCCATAGCCACACCTTTTATTTGGAGGAAGTGAGAGGAGTTAAAGGAGAAATTGTTCAGTGTGAGAAGAAGTTCAGCCAGACGGAGGAGAGTGGTGGTGGATGGGGATTGTTGGGGCCTCTGTTCAAGGAAGAAGCTAAGGGCCCTCAGACCATCCTGGTGGGGGATGGAGGTGTAGAGGGATTGGACATCCATGGTGAAGAGGAAGCGGTTGGGGCCAGGGAACTGGAAATTGTTGATGTGGCGTAAGGTGTCAGAGGAATCACGGATGTAGGTGGGAAGGGACTGGACAAGGGGAGAGAGAAGGGAGTCAAGATAACGAGAAATGAGTTCCGTGGGGCAGGAACAGGCTGACACGATCGGTCTGCCGGGACAGTTCTGTTTGTGGATTTTGGGTAGGAGGTCGAAGCGGGCTGTCCGAGGTTGGGCGACTATCAGGTTGGAAGCTGTGGGAGGAAGATCTCCAGAGGAGATGAGGTCAGTGACAGTCCTGGAAACAATGGCTTGATGTTCAGTGGTGGGGTCATGGTCCAGGGAGAGGTGGGAGGAAGTGTCTGCGAGTTGACGCTCAGCCTCCGCGATGTAGAGGTCAGTGCGCCAGACAACAACAGCACCACCCTTGTCAGCGGGTTTGATGACAATGTTGGGGTTGGACCTGAGAGAACGGAGTGCAGTAAGTTCAGAGAGAGACAGATTAGAATGGGTGAGAAATGTCAACTCTTCTCCACCGATGCTGCCACACCTGCTGAGTTTTTCCAGGTAATTCTGTTTTTGTTTTGGATTTCCAGCATCCGCAGTAGTTTTTTGTTTTTATAATAATAAGGAAGTCTTGTTGAAACTATACAAGGCTTTAGTTAGACCACACCTAGAATACTGTTTTGGTCCCTTTATCTAAGGAAAGATATATTGGCATCGGAGGCAGTCCAGAGAAGGTTCACTAAGTTGATCCCGGGGATGGAGGGATTTTCTTATGAGAAGAGGTTGAATAGTTTGGGCCCGTACTCACTGGAGTTCAGAAGAATGAGAGGCGACCTTATTGAAGCATATAAGATTCTTAGGGGGCTTGACAGCGTTGATGCTAAGAGGTTGTTTCCCATTGTGGGAGAGTCTAGGACCAGAGGGCACAATCACAGAGTAAGGGGCGCCCATTTAAAACAGAAATGAGGAGGAATTTCTTCTCTCGGAGGGTATTGAATCTGTGGAATTCTTAACCGCAGAGGGCTGTAGAGGCCGAGCTGTTAAGTATATTCAAGGCTGAGATAGACAGATTTTTAATCAGTAACGGAATCCAGGGTTATGAGGAAAAGACAGGAAAGTAGAATTGAGGATTATCAGACCAGCCATGATCTCATTGAATGGCAGAGCAGACTCGATGGCCTGAAAGGCCTACTTCTGCTCCTACGTCTTATGGCCTTAAAGTAAAGGGTTTAAGAAACAAAAGAGGAAAAAAATTTGAAAAAAAGACCTTGAAACAAAATGGACGCAAAAGTAAAGGTGTAAAATTATTGAACTTGATGTTGAGCCTCGAAGGCTGTAAAGGGCCCAGTGGAAAGATGTGGTGCCATTCCTCGAGCTTGTGTTGAGCTTCATTCGAATGCTGCAGTCGGCCAAGGACAGAAAGACCCGTGTGAGAGCAAATTGGAGAATTGGAATGACAAGCGACAGGAAGCTCAGGGTCCTGATTGCAGGCTGAATGGAGGTGTTCTACAAAACGGTCACCCAGTCTGCATTGTCTTCCCAATGTAGAGGAGATAGAGGGTCATGCTGATGAAATTAGATGAGGAAGGATGGAAGTAGATATGGGTGGAGCATAAACAATAACATGTACTGATTGGGGCAAATGGCCTGTTACTGTGTTGTCTCTTTTGTGCAATATAACAAACACTTCTTTGAACTGCCTTGCACTGCTTTTCTGTAATATCATCTGATAATAGCTCTGCTCAATCTACAGTGATCAACTTCTGCCTTATACTTCCAAAAATCTACCATACCTCAATTTATAAAACCTGAATTTGTAACTTGCCCTTCTTAAACTCAATGTCAAATTCGATCATACTAGTTAAGTATTCCTATTCAGATCATCACTCAATCTAAAATGGCTTGTCCTCTTGTTCATTGAAGAACATACTGTTCCTGAACACGCTCTCAAATACAGTCAATTTTTTTACCTTTGGGGCTTGAGCCATTCTGCTTTTCCCAGTCTGTGGGGAAAATTAAAACTCCCATAAAAGCAAAACCACTCTGCTTTTGCAACATACTTCCCTGAACTCCATGATATTGCATTTGTTACTTTATAACTGCTATCAGGTGGGCTGTGGACAGCTCCCAATAAAGCCTTGCACCTTGGTTTATTGCCAGGTCTCAGTGATGTCCACTGGCATAGCCTTTAAGCTGAATTTGCACTTTAAGTTGCTTATTTTATCCCCTGTGTTGTGTACTTGGGCATCAGACCCTACCTCCCCCTTTTTCCCCTGATGTTTTTCTCAGTTTTTAACTAATCACACTAGTTTTGCATCTCTCCTGTATTCTTAATCAGTTATTTTGTTGCTATTTCCTATATATTTTCTGAACCTGAAGTTTTTACATTTGTGAGCAGAGACCAGTAAAACATTCGGAGTAAAACTGCTATCTTTATTGCAACAGTACTATAAATCCCCATCCTATGCCATTCCATCCTTCTGCCATCTCTCATGCCATACCATCCCTCTCCTATCATCCCCAACCCCTATCCTACCCTTTCTTCCTATGCCATTGCCCATCCCCACACCAACTTACCCAAGCTATCTCATCCCCCATTCCACACCTCCCAGGCAGTTCCACCACCCTCTCCTCACCCCAACCCCCATGTTGCTGTCACCTCTCCTTTCCTTATCCTTAGGCTATTTGTACTTATTATTATTTATACCTCCCTCACTTTATTGGTAAAGAGCCCTTGTTCAAGTGGAGCCCATCTCAACAATACAGTTGCTTCTATCCCAGTACTAGTGTTGGTGCCTCATAAAATGAAACTGAGTTGCCACACCAATCCTTCAGCCACATTACTGATCTGTTTGACCCCATGCCAATTAGCATGTGGCTTGGGTAATAATCCTGAGATCCCGTGAGGTACTACTTTTTAATTTAGTTCCAGATTCTGATACTCTCCTAGCAGGCACTGAGGATACCACCAAACATGTATTCCCTTCACCCCCCCGTCGGCATTCTGGAGGGACCGTTCCCTCTGGGACACCCTGGCCCACCCCTCCATCACCCCCAATATCTCATCCCTCTCCCATGGCACCTTCCCACGCAATTGCAGAAGGTACAACACCTGCCCCTTTACCTCCTCCCTCCTCACCATCCAAGGGCCCAAACACTTCTTCCAGGTGAAACAGCGCTTCATTTGAACCTCCTTCAATTTGGTCTATTGCATTCGCTGCTCCCAATGCAGTCTCATCTACATTAGAGAGACCAAATGCAGACTGGGTGACCGCTTTGCAGAACAGCTTCGGTCTGTCCGCAAGCATGAAGCTTCCAGTGAAGCCCAACGCAAACTGGAGGAACAGCACCTCATCTTCAGATTAATCATTTTACAGCCTTCCGGACTTAACATTGAGTTCAACAGCTTCAGACCATGAACTCTCTCTTCCACCCTCACCCCCTTTTTTATCTCCTTTTTTCAATATTCATCTTCATTTTAAAGTTTTTATTTTTTCATTTTTTCATTCTTATTTTTTATCCACTTATTTTTATTTTTATTTATTTTCATTTTTATTCATTGTTGTATCCCCACCTTTTTATCCTATTTTCAATCTTTTTTCCCACCACTGTCCCACCCCCACAAGGGCCATCTGTTACTTGTTAGCTTGTTCGTGTTGTTCTTTCCAGAGTGCTTACCCTTGCCCTGCTATTATCGCATTCTGCTTTCTGACCTTAATGCATGTCCTTTAGCCAGTACCACTATCATTACCAATCCTTTGTCCTTTTGTCCATGACATCTCTGGCAATCTCTCTTTGCCTCCACCTATCACTGGCCTTCTATCTAGCTTCAACTGCTCCACTCCCCCTCAAACAGTATAAATTTCATCACATTTTATTTGCTCCTCTTTAGCTCTGAAGAAGAGTCATACGGACTCGAAACATTAACTTTTTTTTCTCTCCACAGATGCTGTTAGACCTGCTGAGTTCTTCCAGTATTTTCTGCTTTTGTTTCTCTCCTAGCAGGACCTGCTCTCTGAGCCGTTGGCCCTGATATGGACCATAGGAACTGAATCTTCCCTGTCCCTTTCCAAGTTCTTTAGTTGCTCAGGTCTATCCTTTACCCTTGCAGCAAGTAAACAACACCCCCCCCTGGTATGTCAACTGCTACATCAGAGGATGCTATCTATCCTAACTATTGAATCTCCTAGAACTGCAACCTACTTATTCTGCTCCTTCAAGCCCTTGGCCTGCCTCTGGCTCCATGCTGCCACAGCTAGCATTCTGGCTGTTCTCTCTGCAGCTTTTATCCTTATCCTCATGGATAGCAAGTACATTACACTTGTTGGATAGGACCAGTTTCTGCTGAACCTCCTCTACCCATCTCTAGGTTCCCCTATCCTGCTGACAGTTTCACAAAAACAGAATTGGGGCAAAAGAGGAAGGTAAACTCTGTTCTAGTCCATTGCCGTTTAGAAAATACTCTAATCTATTTTTTTGGCCCAAACTGGATGACCTCACACTTCCCCATGTTGAACTTTCTCTGGCACAGTTTTTGCTTGCTCTCTTAATCTAACAATGCCCAACACTTTCTGTTCCTTTCTAATCTACTCACTATGCCATCTAACTTTGTCATTAGCAAACTTGAATACATGCCTTTTTTTTTTCTTCTTCATGTAAGTCTTTGGTTTTTTTTTATACATTTACCGGATTTGGGTGCTGCTGGCTAGGCCAGCATTGATTGCCCATCCCTAATTGCCCTTGGGAAGGTGGTGGTGAGCTGCCTTCTTGAACCGCTGCAGTCTCTGTGGTGTACGTACACCCACGATACTGTTGGGGAGGGAATTCCAGGATTTTGACCCAGGGTGGAAGAGTCAATTACTAGGGGACATAGATTTAAGGTGAGAGGAGAAAACTATAGAGGAGATGTGCAGGGCAAGTTTTTTACGCAGAGGGTAATGAGTGTCTGGAATTCGCTGCCAGAGGAGGTGGTGGAAGAGGGTACACGATAGTGGTGTTTAAGAGACAGCTTGACAAATACATGAATAGGATGGGAATAGAGGGATACGGACCCCGGAAGTGCAAAATGTTTTAGTTTGGCGGGCAATATGATCGGCGCAGGCTTGGAGGGGTGAAGGGCCTGTTCCTGTGCTGTTCTTTTCTTTGTTCTTTGAATGACGATATATTTCCAAGTCCAGATGGTAAGTGGCTTGGAGAGGAACTTCAGGTGGTGGTGTTCCCATGTCTCTGCCCTTGCTCTTCTAGATGATAGCAGTCATGGGTTTGGAAGGTCCTGCCTAAGGAGCCTTTGTGAGTGAAAAGCTGAGACCACAGTACAGGTCCTGGGGTCATCACTAGGCATGTCCTACAAATTGAAGCACATGCAACTTTCTCTTTATCTCCTGCCTCCTAACCAATTGCCTAACCTTCACTTACCATGAAACTTAACTGAATGATTTTTAGCTGAATGAATCTCAATGTGGCCAGTGAATGAGTTGTAATTATCTCATACTAAATGTCATAGAAAAATGCTGGATTAACAATGTTAACCATGCAGATTCATACTAAATATAAAAAAAACACAAATTTAGTTTTTAAAAAAGCTAAATTTATTGCATTACTTTTCTTTTGAGTATATAATGCACTGAATGTTTTCATGTGCAGTTGAGTGTTTTGAAAAGTGGGAGCTTAGACAATTTCAGCTATTGTTCACAGTCTTCAGAGGAGCTTACAATAAGAAGTGAGGCAAGTATACAAGTTTGGTTTGGTACACCTAGTGGATTGATTTGGATAAGAGGGCTCAAGATGCCAAGCTCAGCAGTTTCTCTCTCTTTCTCCTGCCTCCCATGCCTGCCCGCTGTCTTTCTCTCCGTCCTCACCCACCTGCTCCCTTTTGTCTCCTGCCTTGCTCTATTCTCCTGACAAAAAGTAATTGAGTGAAACTGAATTCAGAGGTAGCAAACATGTAGCAACAGTGAGGTAGGTACGGTATTGTGAAGGTGAACATAAGTATTGCTGGTGCTGGATGGATTGGGGACTTAAACCTCAACTCTGGGCCAATCGGGAAGCTAAAGCTTTGCACGGTCTGGTTCAGTTTGAGTAAGCAGCCAGCAGGGTTTAATTTAATTCTAATTTCCTTTTTCTTAAAAATATAAGCGGAAGTTTTTAAAAAAAATTCAGGATAAACGTCCTTCCTTTTGGGCTATTCTCTTATCTCTTCTCACGTGTTATGTCAGGTCAGGGAAACAATTTGACTCTTAAACTAATGCTAAGCTACTTGCCAGACGATGATGAAGATTATTTTCCATTTCCAGTGGCAAACCTCTAGGCTTCTACTTGCTGATGCCTCAAAATAAATTTGTTGAAACTGGGAACTCAGCAATATGGACAGAATCTGTGTATCATAACTCTTTGGTGCAGTGGTATTACTCAGCAGTGCAGTTTAAATTTGTGAAACCTTAATTTTCAGCAGTGGAGGCAGTTGGCTTATCTGGAGCTTAAATGATTGTGTGCCAAGTTATATAACTTCGATATGTAAAACACTGTGCCAAGACACTGTTCCAAAGATGTTGAAATCTGGCAGGCTTTTAGTTTGTGATGGAAACTTTGCATGTCTAATAGAATAACATAAGTGCATTTCCAGCAGTGATGTATTTAAGTATGAGAAACTGCATCATTTGTAATACAGGAGTACTGAGGGAAATTGTTATGTCCCTATTTCCCTTCACCAGTTCAGCACAGACTAAGGAACAATCCTGGGATCTTATTAGCCTAACCCGTAGGTCAGCTATTGTAACCAGCTGAGGCATCTGGAGAACCCACACTAGTACCCAGATTAGCTGGAATATTCTTGGTCATCAAGCTTGTTTGCAATTTAAAGTTCAGTGGAAATGTTGTGTTGTCAAGCCATGGTTAATGGCTGTTTTGAGACCAATTAAGCAAATGCATCACAGCTGTGGATTGCATTGTCCCACAAGTTCATATTTTAGTGGGCCTACATATGCCAAGAAATAGATAAAATGAGAAAATTATAAACAGTAATTTGGATCCTCCCTCTCATGCTTTGACTTCTTTATGGAACTGCTAGAAATTTAAAAACAGAGAAAAAGCATTGGTTTGTAAAAGCTTAAATTTTTTTTGCATTAAACCTCACTTTCAACCCTTACAACTAGACACTTGAGGCAAGAATTAAAAAAGAAACACTGCCATTAGTTTTTTTAAGTAAAATTTTTGCTTCATGTTTTCAGGATGTTGGTGGTGGATGGTGTGAAGCAGCAAATGCTCAAGGAATGACTGGACTTGTTCCAACGGACTATGTAGAAGTGAGTAGTTTCCTCTTCATAACACATATCATGGTGATGATGTTCGCTCTTTATATCTGAAGTTCTTAACTCAGCTGTGTTTTTAAATCCTCTGAATAGTTGAAGGTCCCAGAATGCATTATGTTCCTGATTCATGCATCCTCCACAAATGTGGGAGAATTGGAGAAATTTCAGACCACTGTTTTGGATTCTTTTCCCTTTGCGTAGTGGTCATGGACATAAATTGCTCTAGTCTGTCTTGCCTTGATTTAGGCTTCTATGGCAGTTCTCTTTCTCCTGTTGTCAGCAACAGTTACAATAATACACACAGGTGGAAATCT
This sequence comes from Cetorhinus maximus, assembly GCF_964194155.1. Lineage (NCBI taxonomy): Eukaryota > Metazoa > Chordata > Chondrichthyes > Lamniformes > Cetorhinidae > Cetorhinus > Cetorhinus maximus. The sequence continues at coordinate 42,032,463 of NC_135892.1, read as the reverse complement.
TAATTTTTATTTATCACTTTTAAAATTATCTAAATGTGTTGAAGGGTCATTTTAAATAGTCTTATTTGATTTACATTCCTCTTGAAACAGATTCTTAAGTCTTGTAGCTTTATGGTTGTTTGCTTTTACAGTTCTTTGTTGATGCTCTTAACCTTACAGCATTTAAAAAACATTTTATGTCTTAAGTTCTTCACCTGAGATACAACAAACCACTGTTATTGCTTCACTTGAAGTTTCACTTTCATTTTACTATGGTTGCAGTAACTTAATTTAAAAGTTGGATTATTTTTCACCAAGCTTTTCCAAAGATTCTAAACTTTACATTTTGTAATATAAACTAAAATGCTGGAAATACCCAGCAGGTCTGGCAGTGTCGGTGGAGAGAGAATCAGATTTAATGGCTTGAATTTTTGCTGAGCCTCAGGTGGGACCCGGATGGGGAAGTCCCACTTATATTTCTGACATCTAATATTTGCTGGTAGGAGAAAAGGGCATGGCGTGATTCACACATGAGGGAATCATGAACTCAGCAGGACCATTTGAACTCCATGCTGAGTTCAAACAGACAGCAATTTGGCTGCTGCAAGAAATTTAGCTTGCAGTGTGGGAGTCAAAAAATTTATGCAGTAGATGTAAAAGCTTGTAAAATCTTTTTAACTGTCATGATGTGAAGTTATTTAAATCCCCAGCCCTTTAAAAATGGAAAAAAATGGCTGCAGGTGTCAGTGAGAGTTTACAAAAACTTGTTTTAGCGGTTTCGATAGTTGTTTATTCACATTTCCCTAAGGGCTCTTTACGAATGCCTAGTTGATTTTAAAAAGCTACAGTTATCTCAGTGGGGGGAGGTTCTGAGTTCACAGCTTGATCACAGAATCACAGTGCAGAAGAGGCCCTTTGGCTCATCGAGTCTGCACCGACATGTGAGAAACACCTGACCTACCTACCTAATCCCATTTACCATCACTTGGCCCATAGCCTTGAATGTTATGACGTGCCGAGTGCCCATCCAGGTACTTTTTAAAGGATGTGAGGCAACTCGCCTCCACCACCCTCCCAGGCAGTGCATTCCAGACCAACACCACCCTCTGGGTAAAAAAGTTTTTCCTCACATCCCCCCTAAACCTGCTGCCCCTCACCTTGAACTTATATGGCACTAGCTTCTGTAAACCAGGTACATTAAAGGTCCAGTGAATTTTAAAGGTCCTGACAGGCCAGGGAGAGAAGGAGAAAAGGTACGTGTATAAGGTAAAGGGATAGGATTGGGGGAGGGAGTCAGCTCAGGCCCGATTGGGTTTTGGCGGTGAGGGAGGTGGGGGCGTTGTCTGGTTGGGCCCCAGGGGGTGGGGGGGTTTGTTCATTTCGGGCCTCAGGAGGGGATTGTCAGGTTGGACCCTGGGGGAGTTGTTGGTTCGGGGGGGCTGGTGGTCAGGCCTCAGTATGGGGGCTCGGGCCTGGAGGGGACGGGGTGGGGGTCAGGCCTCAGTGCAGGGCAATTGTCCAGGGGAAATTGGCACTTCCTGGCAATTGCCGTGCAAACCTTACCTGTGAATTTCTGGTGGGGCGGGGTGGGGTGGGATGGGTGTTCCCCAGAAAATCTTTGCAGTATACCCCCCAATACGTCGCCCTGGAGCTCGGAGGTTGCAGCCCTATATATCTAGATATTTAAACCTAGCTACTTGCCTGAGAATCTACACCTCAGCAAATCCTTTTATGCCGGATTATACGACGTGAAGCCCACAGACGGCATGGCCTCCAAGTCCTTCCTGTCCCCTATCACAGAGGTCTTAGACGACAGTACTTGGGAGAGTCTGGACAAACTGTTAACTCCTGACGAACTGACTAAGGCCCATGAGTCAATCGAGAAGAGTAAAACTCCCGGAAGCGATGGCTTACCGGCTGAGTTGGATTCGGCTCTGTGGGACTGGATCAGCCCAGACCTGCTTGAAGTGTATGAGAGTATTCTTCTGGCCTGCAACATGCCAGAATCCATGAGGAAAGGCATCATCACCCTCATCTACAAGCAGAAGGGGGAAAGGGAGGAAATTAGAAATTGGTGACCCATCTCACTGTTGAATATGGACTATAATCGGGTCAGGTCTGCTCTGGAGTTGGTGATCCACCCTGACCAGATCTGCGCTGTGCCTGGCAGGAAGATCTCTGACAGCCTCAGGCTACTCAGGGATACGATTGCCTATGTACGGGTCAGGGGTGTGGACACCTGCCTCATGAGCCTGGACCAGGAGAAGGCCTTTGACAGAATATCGCACACCTACATGGTGGACGTGCTCTCCAAATGGGGTTTGGGGAGGGAATCCGCAACTGGATCCAACTGCTCTACACAAACGTCAGTAGCACAGTCTCAATCAATGGGTGGGAATCAGATAGCTTTCCAATTAAATCTGGAGTCAGGCAGGGCTGCCCTCTCTCCCCTGTCCTGTTTGTGTGTTGCATAGAACCCTTTGCTGAGTCCATTAGGAAGGATCCGGGCATAAGAGGAGTGACAATCCCAGGCAGTGGAGGCACTCAGGTCAAAGCCTCCCTGTACATGGACGATGTCGCTGTCTTCTGCTCAGACCCGCTATCGATGCGCAAACTGATCAACATCTGCGACCAGTTCGAACTGGCCTCAGGAGCCAAGGTAAATCCTGGCGAGAGTGAGGCCATGTTCTTTGGGAACTGGGTGGACCAATCCTTTGTCCCCTTCACCGTCAGGTCAGGCAGCCTGAAGGTGCTGGGGATATGGTTCAGAGGATCCAGGGCACGCATTAGAAACTGGAAGGAGCGAGTGACTATGGTGAAAACAAAACTGGGCATGTGGGAGTGACGCTCCCTCTCCATTGCGGGCAAGAACCTGGTCATCAGGTGTGAGGCACTCTCGCTGTTGCAGTATGTAGTGCAGGCCTGGCCCATTCCTCACTCCTGCGCGGTGGCGATCACCCGAGCCATCTTTCGCTTTATCTGGAGGTCAAAAATGGATCGTGTCCGCAGGGACGCGATGTAGAAACCTCTAGATAAAGGGGGCAAAAACGTGTGCAATGTCGCCCTCATCCTGATGGCCACCTTTGTGTGCGGCTGCATCAAGCTGTGCGTAGACCCTCAGTACGCAAACGCCAAGTGTCACTATGTGCTGAGGTTCTACCTGTCCCCAGTGTTGCGAAGGATGGGTCTGGCCACGCTGTCCCTCGTGGAAAAATTTATGCAGAGAAACACCTTTGACCACAAATCCATCAAGCAGTGGTCGGCACGCAACATCGGAGAGGGCCTGTGGGAAAAGGAGATGGTGGATCCTGTCGGATGGTTCCCCGAGCAGACTGCCAAAGTCATTTGGCAGAATGCCTCATTGCCAGAACTTTCCAACAAGCATCAAGATGTAGCTTGGCTAGTGGTGAGAAATGCAATCCCCACCTGCCGTCAGATCCTTCTTACATGCCAGAAGTCTCACCCTGCTGTCCTCGAGGTAGCTGTGGTGGGGAAGAGACCATTGTTCACCTCCTTGTGGAATGTCCCTTTGCAAAGAAGGTTTGGAAAGAGATGCAGTGGTTTTTGTTGAGGTTCATCCCGAGCAGTTCTGTGACACAGGACTCTGCTGTACAGGCTGTTCCCAGGGACACACACTGAGACAAACATCAACTGCAGCTGGAGGATCACCAATTCGGTAAAAGACGTTCTTTGGTCTGCCTGAAACTTGTTGGTCTTCCAGTGCAAAGAGTTGTCCCCGAACGAGTGTTGCAGATTGGCACATTCCAGCTTGGGGCAGCCGCCGCAAAGGAGCAATGGGGAATGGTCGCTGTCTAAGACCTTTCAGCCATTGTGCACCGAGGGGCTGGGAATTGTATAGACCCCTCGGGCTGTATGACTCACATTGAATATATGCAGTGAATACTAAATTTATCATAATTGTGTTGAAGCACCTCAGAGTGCAACGTGATCTATGTCAATAACTTGCATATCATTGCACTGTCTGTCAGTAATGACCATGTTGAAATGTCTGTAATGTTTATTGATTATATTGAGGCACCTCGTGATCTATGTGGAAAAATTGAATATGGTTGCTCTTTTTGTGATGGCCATTTTGAAATGTTTTGTAATGTTCTTTCAGATATTTTATGAATAAAGTATATTTTTCCAAAAAAAAATCTACACCTCATCTTCACCACATTCCTACTATCATTAAGTTCTCACTTCCACTCCATAGCAATTTACCCAGCTCTGTGCTCTATAACAAGTGCTTAATATAATGTTTTGGGAGTTACACAAGCTACAATTGTTCAGTCACTATTGCCTATACCTGCATCTGTCATGACACCTGTATTGTAATGGATGGGATGCATGGGTATCAGCCAGACTGGCAGCAAACCAACATCTGCTACAAGCAAGGCTCCTGGAATGAGTCTCTGCCAGACCCCTTATCTGAGTCTCCTTGTGGATTGCAGGCTCAGTCTCGCCCCCACACCTGAACATTGCTGCCACCCCTGTTGAATCCTGTTGCTGCTCCAGTAAATGAAACTTAATTCTGGACACCTCATAGACAACTCCCCTCCCCATACTGCAGTCACTGATAACTCCCCTCTCCCATAGTGCCTTCCCTGAAGCCTCCACTCCTCCTCGCACTCCCCACCCACTGATTTCACACACCCCCACCCTTTCCTGATGACATGCCTACCCCACTAACCACCCTGATAACTCCCCTAATTCAGACTCCGCTTCCCTGACGACTGTACTCCCCAATGGCTGACCCTACACTCTCCTGCACCCCCCTCACACTCTTTCTGCAGTGACTCCCCTCTCTCCACACTCCCCTAACC